>NW_004524849.1:502722-514248 GCF_000260255.1 Octodon degus | reverse complement strand
GGGGATCACAAGTCCGCATCTTGTACAGCAATTAACCACTAAGAAGAATATATGCAGTGTATTATTTGTTGAAACTGTAAAAAAAAAAAAAAAAGACAGCATTATGCATTACAAGTACAGTGAAATTCATATTACTTTAAGTGAAATTGTGTATCACTTGTATATTTTTGTTTTAATTCTAATTGTACTCTCTTCAAAAACTAAAATAAAATATTTACTTTTGTTTAAAAAAAAAAGAAAAAGAAAAAGATAAATAAATAAAATGCCCAGTGTTTCTAAACGTCATTCGACACTCTAAGGCAATACCTAATGCTATCTTGGGGAACACAATGCTCTATAGTATATGAAAATGTCCTGAAATGGTATAAAGTCTTAGATCTTAGGAAATAATTTCCACATCTTCATGGACACTTGCTACTTGCTCGACTGCTTGTGAGAGCAGAGGACAGCATTCTGTGTGTGTGTGTGTGTGCGTGTGTGTGTGTGTGTGTTACTAGCAGTTGAACTCAGGGTTACTGCTAAATTATAGGCCCTATTCTTTGTATTTTTTTATTTTGAGACATGTTCTCACTAAGTTATTCAGGCTGGCCTATAATTTGTAATAATCCTGCTTCAGCCTCCTGAGTAGCTGGAAATACAGGCAAGCACTACCATGCTCGGCCCAGAGGGACAGCATTCTTGTTTTTTTTTGTTTTTTTTTTTTTTTTCTTTTCCATATAATGGTAATAAGAGGAAACTGTTCTGGGCAGAAGACCCAGATTATAATTTTAGTTCTTGCAGTTATTTGCTGAGAGATTTGAGGCCATAAGTGTTTCCCCACTGTTGAAAACTATTTTAAAGCATTCCCTGTCAACTAGTGGGTGTTTAAAAGTAAAATGTTAAATAGCTTTAAACCAAAGGTATGGCCTCCTACAAAGACTTCCCTCGTACGAGGATGTAATCTAGAAAGGGATCTTGCCCTCATCTTCCTGAGAACAGTTTACATCATTGTCTACCATGTGCCTCACCAACCTCATTGGCTCTCTACAAGATACTGGGATATAAACGTCCTTACCACCCTTCTCAGATGAGGACACTGGAAAAGGCTAGGGAACACGTGACCCAGTCCCCGTGTTGGTTACAAGATGTGGACTCGGGTTGTCGAGCCCCAGGCCACCACTCTCTTCTACACGAAGTTCTCCGATGTCAGCAGACCTTGCCACCAACCCTCGCTCTGCTCCTGAGCTTTGTAACCTGGAACAGATTGCTTCCTCTCCCTCTATGATCCTCTCCTCATTTGTAAAATAGAAAAAAAAATAATCAAGTTATTTGTGCTGCTTAATTAAGCACCTAGAAAGGGTGGGCACACAAGCATGTGTGAGCTGGCACATGCGACCTAAATCGCCACTGGCTCCATTGCTTCTTGCCAGGCTGTATATCCCGAATCTAAGATGGCTCATCTGCAAGGAAAGAGAAAGACCCCGACACCCCATTGCCAAGCAAGTGAGCAGCGGACTGCAGTATGCTGGGAAAGAGGAAATGGTGAGTCCTTCTCTACCCTCTTGTTTTTTGCTAGGCAGCAAATTCCTTGTCTCCTCTGGAATTATAACCTTGTCCTGGGGCCAACCTTTCCAGTGGAGCCAATCTAGTCTCTAATTACACGCTCCCCAGCCACTCTGCTGGATGACCCATCTCCAGTGACTCATGGTGAAGCTACCATTCTAGGGGATCTGGGCTTTTCCGAGAAGTTAAATATCCATTACAATGGATTAACTTTTCTTCTAATTTTCTTCATGAAGTTCTTCGACAGATAGGGAGAACTGCTGAATCCATAAGATGCTGGATGCAGATTCCACACCACAAGACTAAGCAAATCTGACCCAAAATACGCTGCAACAGGGACATAACGAATTTGGGACTGACTGCTGGGATGCAAGTCCATATCACCCTGGGTTACTCCAGTTTTCTATGAGGTTCCTGCCTCACTCGACCAGCAACTCACATCAGGTGTGTCAAAATCTGCTCGTGTTTCGATTCTTTCAGCTCCTTTCGGGCACCAAGGCTGCGCCCATTAAATGGATTTGTGTTTATCACATTATGCTGCTGAGGATTTTCTGGCAAAGGGGAAAGTAGCTAATGCCAAGAAAGATGATAGAGAAAGAAGGTAGTCAAAAAGCTCAGCTCATTTACGGAGCTACCTGCCTCTCCCTGCTTATATTTACTCAGATATCTTGACTGCACATACTTGCATCCTCAGACTAAACACTTATAGTTCTGTGGCTAGAGCCCCGGGCAGGACACAAAAGCCTCCTGTGAGCCTGCCACTCCTCAGCTGCTTCCTACTGGTTATTTAATTTTCTCTGCTCACACTCTGTGAAAAGTTCTAATCCTTTTTTCCTCAGCTCTCTCTTTTATTAGTACCACTCCACATTTACAGCGCCTAGTACAGCACCAGAGACAGATCTTTGAAATCCCTATTTTTCCAAGAGGTTGGTCGAAGAGACTGTTATGGATATGAGGAGATAACCATGGAAAAGAGCAAGCCCTTTGTCCCTGGGCTCACAGGCTGTCATCTACCTTGGGAAAATTAATCACAGGACCCTGCAGGGAGCTAAGACACAATGACCCCAGCTGCTTCCACCAACCCAAAGTCAGAGAAGCGCATTCTCTCAGAGTGAAATGGTTACCAAAGCCAGTGGGGGGGAGTTCTCAGTTGTTCCTGAAACTACCCATCTCCCTCCTGCCTGCCTGCTCCCCACCCTTCTCTTTTCTCTTCCTCCTTTTCCTCCTCTCCACCCACCTCTCCTTCCCTCTTGCTCTTTTTTTTCCCTGGCCCCTGTCAGCTACCTTTGGAGTGACAGTTGCAGGGCAGGCAGACATCCCTGTCCTGGCGCCGCCGGTAAAAGCCCTCCCTGCACCTCTCGCAGCGTGGGCCATCAGTGTTGTCCTTGCAGTTGAGGCATCGGAACCCATTGCCTGTCCGCCAGTGAAGCTCCTGGTCAAAGATGCATTGTTGGGACTTCCCATTGCACTCGCAGACTAGGGAGAGAAGAAGAGAAGACACCATCAGGAAAAAGCAACTTGGTCCAGCAATGGCCGTGACTCATCCACATGGCTGACACTGACAAAGGATCTACAAAGTGTGGTACAGGGATTCCAGGTAAATCTGAAGGGATTTGACTGACCTTATCAGATACAAAAGTTACATTTCTTGTTCTATAGGTCTTGCTTTATCTTGGTCTTAACCATCCACCAGAAAAGTATAAACATGAAGTATAAAAAGTAAAGCATATTAATATGCTGAGCTGTAAAAGGCTCAAGTCAACAACTTCTGACACTGCCAGTCCTACAGATAACCCATTACTATTATGGACTACTGGACTATATTGGATTGTTTTGCTGAATTCACACACCTACAATATTTAAATGATGAGGAAATACCCATCTCTGACAAAACTAAACCAAAAAAAGGGATACAAATGAAAGACCGTTTTGTATTTGTATATACAAAATAGTTATGATAGATATACAGTTACTTTCTCTTAATTCAATGAGAAGAAAGATTTGTACTAATAGTGTTTGGACAGGATATTATGTCTGCATCTTGTACTGTGGATAACCACTAAGAAGACAACAACATGCAATGTATTAATTATTGAAACTGTCCTACTAATCAGCTTTGAAACTGTCTCATTGCTGTTTCTCAATAAAATTTAAAAAAATAATAATCAGGGACATCCCCAGCTGATTTCATTACTATGAATATGAATATGAGTTGTGTGTGGGCTACAAATGGTAATGCAAACTGCTCAGTTATGATTACAAGGGAACAAAGAGGACCGCAAGGACTCTTTGGGAGTCCTAGAGAAACAGCTGGTCCACAGAGCTGGTGGATTGATGAGTTCAGCGTTGCCAACTGTCCAATTCCTTAAGAGAAACCAAATATCTTAAACAATTTGTTGCTATGTGAAAATCTATGATTTCAAGATCTGAAAGGAAGTCATTTGAAAACATAGTACATGCCACCAACAGACCCAGTCTACGGGGCTGAGAGAAGACCTGACTGACAGCTGTCAGCCACGAGCTCTGGGCCAGCTATCATGACAGACAGCGTCGCTGGTCAGGATGCACAGTGCCTTCCCTCCAGTGCCGATCAGGCCCAAGGAGCTGAGAAGGCCTGGGGGTATCTGTTCTTCTCCACACTTGTACCCTGAATGTTTCTTTCAAAGCCAGGTGTCAAGGAGAACTATGACCTGGTGTCCTGGTCCCATGAAGAGTGACCTTCCCCACCCTTTAAGAGTTCCAAAGATACTTGGGGGTGGGGGTGGGAGTGGGGGAACTGAGGCCTCCATGTGGCCCTGAACTGCTAGTGAAATAACAAGCAAAAGACTTCACATGGCACCTGGCACGCAGGAGATGTTCCAAAACACTCAGGCACAATTTAAGAGAAAGATGAAGGGCCTCTTGGATCCTAACCTTTTGAGTCTTGTTTCTCCTCCTCTTCCTCCTCCTCCTTCTCCTTCTCCTCCTCCCTTTCTTCCTCCTCTTTTTCCTGCTTCCCTGGGTTGTTAAGAGGATCTCACTGAGAAAAAAATTACCAGTGTCTTTGCTTGTGCTACCGGAACCCTCACTTATAGGAGACAGATGTCACTTGGGATGGGACTAAAAGAAGATAGGGTGTTAACTTGACCAGCTGGAGATGTGGGGATTGAACCTCCATTTGAGACCACAACCTGCTCTCTTGCTGTCGCGCATACTGCCTCCAGTGACCGTGTGCCACAGCAGCAGCTAGTTTCCAGAGTGCCCAGAGGGCTGACAGTGAAGTCAGTGAGTGTGCGCAGTGGGAGCGACCGCCCCGTGCCCGCTGCTACCACACTCTGAAGAAACAAGGCGAGGAAGTAAATTTTGTGAACTTCCTCAGTGCTGCTGCAGAATGATTTCTGCGGCTTTGGAGGCCAGCGACTCCAAAGGAAGCTGGCAAGATCTGCGCAGAGCCCACTTGGATTCTGGGACTTCTTGGTCGTCGGCTCAGTTAATTCTCACAACATTTTACCATCGGTGTATTTATCCTCACTTAAAGGACGGCAAATGAGTACTTAGCGAGGGCAGGTATCTTGCCCCGCTTCACACAACTGAATGGCAAAGATGTAATTTACTCTGAGGGCTGTCTGACTCAAAAGCCTTCATCTTGCCATCTTACCCTACTTCTCAAGAATCTGGGCTGGCGATACACATAGGTATTCTTTTTAGGAATCTTTAATAGGTGCTCCTTTGGCCTGAGTCCTTCCGAATGCAGTAGAGTGTGCTGTTCCTCCTCAGACAGCACTGATGTTACAAAACCTTTCTCTGGCATTTTGCATCTACTTCTGCCCCTCTGATTTACACACACACATACACACACACACACATGCACACACGCACACACAGTTTTATTCATTCATCTATTTATCCAACAGATGTAAACTTCAGATGTTTCAGCAGGCCTCACATCAATAAAGCCTCTGAACATCTGGAGACAACGACAGCATCTCTCGCCTTAGTTTTCTCTCTTTGGGTTAAATTGGAGACCAGACACCTCCAAGTCTTCCAACCATTTCTTACATCATGATTTCTGGATTCTTCTCGACTACCCTCTTAGTGATCTACTCTAGTTTTCAGTACCCTTGATAGTACAGTACTCCAAGTGTAGTTCAAACAGCTGTCTGCAACAAGATGAAATATTTGTATTCTATGGATAAAGACTAACATTATTAACAACATATCAAGCTTGCAAGCAATTCAAACTACCAGGGCTTTTTCACAGAACTGGTACCAAGCCAAATCTTTCCCGTCCCAAGGCTTATGAAACTAGTTTTTGGTTCTCCAACAAATGTGCCACACAGCTGCCATGCACTATGAAATGTCCTCTGAGTACAAGACTGCCCATTACAAGGTCTAAATACACCAGTCAGCGATCCCTGTGAGGCTTCTCAGCTGAGTCACCCAGAGAACCCGTGCTCACCCTGCCCTGATATCGGTTAGAAGCAGTCTCCATGTCCAGCACGGGCAACTTACTGACATAGTGAGACCATGTCTCAGAATAAAAGTGATAGGTTCTGGCCCTATTGTGAATTGCTGAATTATTATGGTGGCAATCTAACATGTCTGAAGCCCGTAAAACAACAGCTTATCTTCCCAATGACCACTTCCCCCTTCTCTCCCAACCCAGTCCTGGATACAGTTTCCTCACCTTTCCTGCCCACACTAGGGAGACCCCACCAGCTCCTTAGGTGTCACTGAACCTGCTGATCACACTGTAGCCCCTAACAGAAGTTCACAAAGTCTCAGCTTTCTTGGTCTCAGGCCAGAGGCTTTTCCCCATCTGCCCTCAATCCTTTCCATGTCTTTAGAGTTAATAAAGGCTTCTTTCATCTTTCCTATCTCTTTACTGCACTGCCAAAAAAAAAAAAACCTAACAATTTTTTTTTTTTTAATTTAAAAGGGCTGAGTTGCAGTTAAGCGTGAAGGCCCTGGGTTCAATCCCTAGCACCACAAAACTAATTAAATAATCAGTTAATTAACTCATTGTTCATGTATTTGAAGTACAGTCTCTCTCTGATCATCTCCTAAATTTACACTAACTGCCTTAAAATCAATTGCTATTCACTTATTCTACTGAGCTATCTCCCCAGCTCATTTGTTTTTAATGCACAAGTGAGTGAATGTGCTTGTGAACTTGAGGAAACCCACCGATGTGCGTCTTTCTTTTAAAACACACCACAAACCCACATATACAGACACGCCCTTAGAATCATAAACACAAACTGTGAGCACTCACTTTCTTCGCCATTCCTCAATGGAATGCTTTTCTCCACAGGATCCCGGTTCAAAAATAACTTCTGAGTAAGTTATAATTTATTAAGATTAATAGATCTGCTTAGGCAGACATAGCAGCCTGGGTTCGAGCCCCCGGGAGCCACGCCAGCCTGTCCTCAGGGTGGGCTGAGACAGCGATTGAGACTGGGCATGGTGGCGCGCCTGTAATCCCAGCACTTGGGAGGCTGAACACAGGAGGATCACTACGGGTCTGATCTATGTAGTGAGATCCTGTAGACCCTGTACTAAATACATTTAAAAAAAGATTAATAGACCTAAGTGCAAAACCCGTAACAGATTTTAAAATGAGGAAATTCTAAAAATGTCTTTATTATATGTGCTTTTTTATGCTTAGATGTGTTCAACCTTCTGTCTAGAAATTTTTAAAAATTATTTTTATTGTGTAAGCTTCTTGTTATCCTTCCAAACCCTGAGCCAGCTGCAAATTCCATCAATACATTGTCTAGTTCTCATGGGGGGACCTTGGCACAGATTTAAGTGAGGGCAGCACAAGGATGAGGGTCTTGGGCAGTCCAGGAGTCAGCTGTAAACAATATCCCAGCAGCCCCTCCCCCCCCACTCAGCACAAGGACGCTGAACCCCCACTGCTGTGAGGCCCACTCTAGGGCCCCATGCAAGGGCAAACAGCCAGCAGGGAGCTCAGCCCTCAAGGAGTTTACATAGGAGTGCGGAAGAGAAGGAGGGGAGATGAGTAAAGTGAGTGATGCGTAGATAAAACACTAGGCAATGACATGTGTCAAGGAGAACTACATAAGCAGTGAAAATAAATATGAAGCTGGGGGTGGATAAGATGGAGAGGAAAGGAGAATGGAACAGTACCATGCGCTGGTGTGTGTTTCGCTCCTGTACTACCAGTGAGACACACACTTACTTGTTTCACTTAGTAAAGACCACTATCACCTGACAAGGAGGCAAGGCTTCAGAACAGAAGGCAAGCGCTGAGGTTGCATTTTGCCGAAGAAGGGACTGAGCACGTACTCGTTTAGCTTTGTCAATCACTGTTTATGTAATCTGTCTTTTCTTATGTCCCCATAGTCAGGTGTGGGACCAGGTCCCGGCATCAAAAAATCACCACATCGAAAATACAGAAACACATCAGACTTGAACTCCGACCAGACCCAAAGCCCTAGGGTCTAGACATCAACCCAGCCAGGTGTTTGTCCTTCCACTGACTTCTTTACTGCCATTGCTAGGTTCCATCCTTTATTCATCATTGGCTATTTATTCATACTGCACTTATTTTGTTCTGTTTTTGAGACAAGGTCTTGTGATGTAGCTTATGCTGTCCTTGAACCCGTGATCCTCCTGTCTCAATCTATCAAGTGTTGAGATTACGGTTGTGCGTCATCACCACCACTCTTTCCAAGCAAAGGACCCCTCTTTAAGGCTCCTTCCTCTCCTCCCTCTGTCCCCTCCCTCTGTCGCCCCCCTCCCCCCAGTCCTTGCCTTCCAGCCAGGTTCTTCCCCACAGTTGAAGACCTGCCATTCATCAGGTTTGCTTCAGGACCTAGACAAATACATCTGAAACCAAATCATTTTACTAAGATTTTCACATTTTTCTGTAAGTCTAGTAAAGCGTGGGTGGTAATCGTGTCTGACTCCATTGGATCCTGCTGCTTTGGCACTGAGGTATTTATTATAATAATAACCATAATAGCACACAGTCGCTGACCCTCAAGGTGCTTCTTAGGGAAGACAGCCAGGCAACCAGACAAGACTGGTCCGCCCACCGCCCACTGCCACCCACACTCGCGGGAGACACAGATCAAAGGAGCTGGAAACCCTCCGTAAACAATGGAGCCCGGCTGTGCAGAATTCCTCAGGGCGTTTGCAGCACGCCCACCCCTCACTAAATACACTACTCAACAGGTTAGGACAGGAAGCAAACTCTTTCCAAACTGTAGACCTAGAAGAATGAAAGGAAATAGAAAATATTTCCTAGGGCTGTGCTTGGGGCAAGACCTTGAAACTACTGCCACCGCGGCTTGCATTGCATTGAGCACACAATTTAAATTTCCCCTAAGAAATCTCAAGGCAAGCATTTACCAGAAATGGCAATGGCTTGGCGTAAATGTGACAATTTGTGCTAAGCAGAACCTCTTTCTATTGTTCTAAACTTCAAAACATTCTCTGCTTTCCCCCAAGGTAGTTAATTTCCATCATCATGCAATGTATGAACTCTTTATGCTTTTTAGTACATTAGCAGCAGTGGCAAAATTAAAAATCCAAATTCCTTCGAAAAGGCTGTAGATTTGGCCCTGTGGGCCTCTCTAATCTTAACTCACCTGTCTCTCGTTCATTTTCACTGGGGTCTCACAGAGATCTTTGCATGACTTCTGGGACACACTAAGCCCTTTGCCACCTCTGGACTTTATTTATTTTTTAAATTTTATTTATTGGATACAGGGTCTCACTACACAGTTCAAACTCGTAGTGATCCTCCTGTCTCAGCCTCCCCTGGGATTACAGATGGGCACCACCCTACCCGGTTTCCAGGCCAGCACGGTGCGCCCGGAGTTCCGGGGCTGGCAGGGTATACAGTACTGGGGATCCAACTCAAGTTCTTGCACTTGCCACGCAGGTGCTGAGACCACCGAGCTATCTCCCAGCCACACCTCTGGCCTTTAGGCTTGCACTTCCTCTCCTATCCTCTCCCTGGAGCATTCCCAGAAGATGCTCTCCCTAAATCCATTCTTCATACAACAAACCCGAGCTCTTTTTAAGAAGCCGAAGTCAGGGGTGCACCTCTCCACTGATAACATTGCATCCAAAGCTTTTCCCTCCTCTGAATGTCTCCAGTACTTCATTGTTATCTCTCTGGTGGCATTTGCCACTTTCAAGCCCATGTCATCATTACTTATGTTTTGTCTAGGATATTTCTCACTTTCACATTTCAACAGTCCCAAATATAGTGCTTGGAACTGTGATTAATGGATGGATGGACAGACAGAAGGACGGACAGATGGACAGATGCATGGAATGATAGAAGGAAGAGAAAAAGAGAGAAATACAGACAGTAGAACTTTAAAAAAAAAAAAACTGAACAAAAAGCCAAACACACAGAAATGTCCCAGAAGTCCAGATATCTACTTTGAAATTTCAGGAACATAATTTCCAAATTACCCCAACACAATACATAGGGTTTTTTTTTTTTTTGTTTCCATAGTATTTAATATTAAAAATCTAATGTTTCAAATCCATGCTAAGAAGGGAACAAAGATTTGTGTTGTTGTATTTTTAATTAAAAGAAGCATCTTGGACTTTCTTTCAGGGCAGAGGAAGCCTTTGTGCCTCAGCACCCCACCCAGGTGTGGCGGCCTATGGGCTTGGAGCTGCAAGGTGGCAGTGCTGGTGGTGGTGGCGGTGTCAGTGTTGGTGGCAGTGGCCTTCTGCCGGCTGCCCAGGAGAGCAGCAGACCTAGGGCTGCAGTGGGGAAGGCGCGAGGGCTTGCTGCAGGCTGTGGCGTGTGAGCTATGCGCGGTGATTGGGCAGCCTTGACAGGTAGTGTGCTTGGCCGGGGAGCACAGCAACCTCAGGAGCTAGGAATTCAGGCATCATGTTTGAACCTGACAGTGTGTGCTGACTGCTATTACGTAGGGCCCTGCTGCTTTTGCTGCTGCTTCAGCTGCTTAGGCACCAAGACCAACCCAGCGGAACAGCAGCATGTTTCAGTAAATTGCCTGTAATCCCCTGTGAATGAATCCACGTAGGAGTCACTTCAGGATGACACTCAGTTCTCTTCCTTATTTAAAGGAAAGGTGTGGGCCCTTCGTTTCCCTTCCTGCAGCCTGGGCTCCTCTTCCCTTCCTGAGATTCCGAGTCCTTGCCTCCCTTTCTGCCACTCTCGCTCCTTGGCTGCTATGAAGCCATGCTCCCAGGCTTTCTCCTGGGTCTACCTTCCCCAGTCCAGTCCTCCTGGCTCCTTTCCTTCCCCTGCTCCAAATGCTGGCCTTCCTCAAGTGTCTGTCCAGAGCTTGCAGAAATCCTCCCGCTCCCTGGGTCACCTCACCCAAGGGAAAAGGTCTCATGACCATGACGCGTGTTGCTCCCCTAGGCCTGACTTTATCCTCAGCTTCACATTCTCCTGCCCACACAGCCACTCAGCTCACTCACCCTCTTAGTTCAAGGCTCTTTAGACAAAACCTGCTTAAAACCAAACTTGGAATTTTCATGCCTTGAAGTTGGAAATCTGGTAGCTGCCTTCAGTGTCTCATGTACCGACATCCTATTTAACACTGACTCTTATTGGTAAGTCACAGAGTATGATCTCAGATCCACCCGCTTCTGTCTCCACTGTGGCCCTTCTGGACCAAATTCCATTCATCTCTTGACCATCACAGCTTCCTGACCGAATTTCCTTGCTTTCCTCCACTCTGAAGTCAGAAAATCTTTGCAAAATACGGATTTTATCCACAGATCTCTGCTTAAAGCTCTCTGGTGCTTTTCCTTTCCTTGTAGGTTAAACGCCGGAGTTGCTCAGCATTGCTTATAAGGGCTGCCACGGGTTTACCTCTTTCTCTAGCATAATCACATATGACAGTCAACTGACACTATCACTCATTTCACATGTATTTCATGTCTTTCCTTCCTCTGCTCTGCTTCATTCTACTTATTTATTATATATTAATTAATTAATTAATTTTAGTACTGGAGATTGAGCCCAAGGCCTTC
>NW_004524849.1:502046-502622 GCF_000260255.1 Octodon degus | reverse complement strand
AGGAGGCACAATATGCAGGGCAGCTCTGAGTTATGGTAGTGAGGGAGAGAAGATCAGCTGGGGACACCCAGGGCCCCGGGCACCACTAGCGATGATGCTATGGCAAGGGGGTGGATCAGAAGCTCAGGATGAATCACTGAGCAAAGGTAATGGCCTGTGAGCAGCACATCTGGGTAGAAGTATTCATCTGGAGAACAAGAAAGGGGCTGGGGTGGACAGGTCGGAGCCCCCAACGCCCAGGCGAATGGGAGGTGTGGGGAGTATGAGGTCCCTCCCGGAGTGGCAGAGAGCAGAAAGGGAGAGGGTCATGGACAGGTGGGGTGACCAAGGAGGAGGAAGCCAGGGCGGAGTCCTGAGATGGGAAGGAAGAGAGCCTGGGGCTTGCCCCTGAAGGGTCATGCTCCTTACTCAGAGGTAATAAGGAAAGTTTTGTTTTTTCTTTTTGTCATTTTGAGACAGGGTTTCACTATGCAGTTCAGCCTGGCCCAGAACTCATAATGATCTTCCTGCCTCAGCTTCCCTAGTGCTGGGATCACAGCACCATTCCTGTCCAGAAAATTCTTTTTTTTTTTTTTT
>NW_004524849.1:492635-498430 GCF_000260255.1 Octodon degus | reverse complement strand
AAAAAAAAAAAAAAAAAAAAAATGCCCAGGTTCAAACTTTTTAATCCTGACTCAGCTTCTAAGAATGGGGGGATGACAGGGGTACGCCACCAAACCCAACTTAAAATTCTTGCTTTGTAAAGAAAATAATCATGGTGAGCAAGGATAAGTTGAAGCTAAAAATCTCAAGTAGCTCCTTTTTCTGTTTGTTCATAGAAATCACACTAAAAATCAAATGTTCATTTACTTACAGGGTACCACTGCCTACGGAAGAGTCTCAGAACTGGTCTTGTGTAAGCCAGCAGCTCTTTTACACTCAAAGGTATCAAGTGTTGCCGGCTTCCATAAGAGATCCAGTGGTAAGTAGCTGGGCTGAACATGGGGAGTAGAATTGAAGTTGAGAATAGCACATTCATGGGCCAGCCAAATAGCTCAGTGGATTAAAGTGCCTGCAAGCAGACACTAAGGCCAGAGGTTCAATCCTCAGGCCTGCTGTGCCAGCCCTACGCTCTGGGGTGTGCTGCGATGGCAATGGAGACTGGGCATGGTGGCACACGCCTGTAATCCCAGCTCTCGGGAGGCTGCAAACAGGCGGATCACTACGAGTCCAATCTAGTAATAAAACCCTGAACACCCTGAAGACCTTTCACTAAAATACAGAAAAAAAAATTGATTAAAAGAAGAGAATAACACACTCATATTTTAAAATCTGACATGGCTTATCTTCATTACAAAAACAGATATAAAATATCTTTAAAATTGCAACCCATTCTAATATTTTTTTAAATTATTTTCACAGATATTCAAATTGCTCATCACTTATGAAGTCTATGGCATAAGGTATCTATCACCTACCGGATGGTACTGAGACACTGGAAGCTATGATTCTATTTGCAAAAATCAAATCTGAGCAACTCAGGATGAAAATAGGAATATTTTGAATCCTATACTTACATGTGATAATGAAAGTGGTTATGAGTTTTTCTAACTCTGAAACCCCCTACATAGGGTTTTCTTTCTAAAGTTTAGTAAGTTTCTTAGTTTGGGAAAATACATTAAAAGAAACTCTGAACATTTCATTTATTTTTTTTATTTTAATTTTTATTTTTTTGTCCTGTCAGAGGTGAATATTCTATTGGCATCTAAATACTATAGGTGTTTGAATTCAACTAAACAATCTAACACTGTCTAGCAGTCTATAATATTAGTGGGCTATCCTCAGAAGTTATTGACTTGAGCCTTTTACAGCTCATTGTATTAATATGGATTTACTTTATATACCTCGTTTTTATACTTTTCTGCTGGATGGTTAAGGCCAAGATATAGCAAGACCTATATACCAAGGAATGTAACTTTTGTACCTGACAAGGTCAGCCAAGTACTCTCAGGATTTATCCTGTAGCCCTGCACCGCCTTTTGTACATCCTTCCATCAGTGTCTGACATGAACATTTCATTTAAATAGGTGTTGAACTTCCTGATTTACATGAAGTTGTGAACATCTTATTTTAGGTTTGTCTTTTTGACGATCACAATACAATTTCTAATAAGTATAAGGGTATTTCCCACAGTGAGAGACTTAGCTAAATTTAGCCTTCTTGCTCATATTTTTGAAGCTGTGTTTTAAACTAGCACAGGCAAACAAGGCACCTACCCTGCCTGACCCATTTGCTTTTCAGGAAATGTAAATGCATATAGTGAGGACAGGGCTGTGCCATGAGCCACCGTGAAGCCAGGAACCACAGAGCCGAGCCCTTCAGCGCCTCATTCTGGATCGCAGCACACAGATAAATCATTTCAACTCTAGCGCAGAGTCATCAAGAGTCAATGAGAGTCAGATCACCATATCTCTTTTGAATGATCATGGACCAAATGAGGCACATATTTTCACTAAGGAGTCCATAATACACTGTGTCACAACCTGGACCTGCCTGGAACCTTGCACGTGGATGGCAGGTGACTCGGCTTGGCGGGTGGAGACTGCACCTGGAGACCGCGCTTGCAGATGTCTCCACTAACACTCCACTGGGAAACCAGGACCGAGGTGGCAGAAAATGCAGAGAAAAGTCCCAGTAAGCAGGAGGACTGGGGACATCACTTTTTGTCTGACTACCAAAGGAATTTCATGAGGATAAAGGGGGAACATGGAGGCTCAGTCTGACTGAGTGTGAGGTGAAAGGGAAGAGGGGGTCAAGACACAAGAGAAGGACTTGGCCTGGTGAGGACCCTCCCACAAGAGGGCTGGTGGCAGCAATGGCTTAGAGGCTCACCAAGCATTTGTAAAATATTCAGCCACCCACTTGTAACCCCACATTCCTCTGATCACAGCAATAGAGATTCCCATATTACTCGGAAGTTATCTACAAAGAAAAAATAGGCCACTCTAACACTGACTAGGATTCAAAGACCACCTTCCCCTTTGACCATTTTCTACGCAGTCTAGAAAAAAGTGTCCTATGTCCCTTTAGGAACAGCTGAAATAAAAAAGGTTAGAGCGTCTGCTTCAGCAAGCAAGAAGGAACCTCTGAAGCAAAGAGAACCAAAGAAAAATCACACAGAAGGAGGCTGAATAAAGAAGTGTTTCAAGACAAATTCTGGCTCTTATAGAAATGCTTTTTGGAGTATACATTAAATGTGGTCTTTCGATCATGTAAGTTTGTGTTAGCTCCTTTAAAAAGTTACCTAATAAATCTTCCTCTTTAAATGTTTTATTGCCCTAATGAATAGCATGGACTTTTTGCCATCACTACATCTGTTCACAAACACACTTAAGTGGGTTTTTCATGTCTTATTATAGTTCTCAATTTTAACCAATGATGGTAATTAAATACATTGTATAATTTTGGGAAAATATTTTTAAATAAATGTACAATATCTTCCTTGAACAATTACTTTCTGAAAAAAATTCTATTTGAAAAGGATAAATGAAAACCATATTACATAAAGTCAGAAGAATGAAATAAATGGGCACTTAGGGGCCCAAACACCTATATACATACACGAAGAGAAGTAACAAGTATTCCAAGAGGAGACTGAACCAGAGAGACTCCACTAGCACATAGGACCAACCGCAGTGTCCTGCCTCAGGAGGACAAATGTTCTGCTTCTCCATGGGCACCCCTCAGCCAGGTCCATGCGGCCTTGCCTCTGAACCCACATATCCAAGCATCGCATCGCGGCACAACTTCTTGGAGAGGCAAGAGCGGTGAGTTTGCACGCAGCTTGCAAATGGACCAGACTGAGATGAGAAATGACCTTTGAGTACTGGGAATCATTCCCTTTCTCCAAGAACAACACGGTAAAGGTGTGAAATAGAGGCATGTCTAAAGCTTATGTGGTGGATGCCCTGGCCAGGAAACTGACCCATTCCTGAAATGCCTCCCAAGAGTCACTAGTCTAGAGTGAGAAATAACTCCTGGACATGACTCTGTGTGCAGAGACTCTGAATATCAACAGCTATTGAAGAAAACGATGGTGAAACAGAAAGATCTATCCTATTCCTCAACTACCCTGCTTTATTTTTCAGCTAAAGTACTTGGTGAATTCCAAGTGACATGATAATCTAACAGCAGAACTGATCAAAGAAAAGAAGACACTTGGGAATTTGAAATTTGTTCTCCTGTCATTGGCCCACAAATCAGCTCTGTGCTTAGTTGTAACCTGCGGTGCTCTGCTATTTTTAAAGGAAGGGCCAGTATAATTGACCCACATCGCAGGAGAGGTTTCTGAAGTTCCATCTAGAGACACAGGAGACATACTTATGGGAGACCAAGATTCCATCAAGTTTGAGCATTAATTTAAATGAATATAATAAAAATTAAAATTTATAATAAAAATTAGAAATAAGTCAGAGAGTTATCTTAGTAGCAGAACATTCAACTGGTAGCAGTAACATGGCCTAACCAGGTGGCCCTGGTCACAGCAATCACTCTTCGGTGCCTCAATTTTCCAGGCTATAAAACTATTGTGCTTGCAGAAGCCCAGCTCTGCTATGACCAAGTGTGACAGCCTGGTAGCTCATAGCCTAGGCTGATGTCATCTTCCTCATCTACGAGAAGAGAGGCTGTGGTAGAAACTCTGAAGGCCCACTCCCATTCTAGTTCTAACCCTGGAGTCAGAAAAAAAAAAAGTGGTGAACGGCAAACCCTTGTATCAGAAATATTCTACATAAGTGCAGCTGAACATCTGGATAGTTTGCTCACTTTTTAATTTAGTTCTGGGAGATGATTTAACTGCATTTTTTTTCAGTGTGAAAATTCCCACAATAAGTAAAAATAAAATTTATAAAAGACACAGCTGGGATGCTGCAAGTGGTCAACAAACCAGCCCTGAAGAAGCCCAGGGCATGAATGCCTTTGATGAATTGGTCTCCACCTCTCCTCCAAAAGAATGAAAGGAAAAGCGTCCAGCCTTCCATTGATCAGAGTCTGAGAAGAGCCATTCTCTCCTACTTTTGTAACTGGGACATACATAAGCGCATGTTTGTCCAGCAGGAAGGGACATATGCAGACAAGGTCACCCGCAGACACTGAGGAGAATGCTTTTGGCTTTGGATAGGGTTCAAATATTACATCATCTATCTGGGAATTACATTAGAACACAACAACCCCAGTAGTGATTCCGTAATCTGCTAGGCTCACTTTGTGACTAAATTAGAGTCAATGGTGATACTATTTCTCTGCACTAGTCTAGATGTCTCAATCTTGTCCTTGCAAATTTCAAAAAACAAAAGCCACAGAAAACTTGAATAGGAATCTATTCCCAGGATGGCCTCAATACCTTAATTTTATGTTGTGACTTTCTCAGAAACACTGACAATGAATCAACAGTTTTCCCTGGTTTCTTGGAATAGTGGAGCTGGCACCAACCCAGTGGCTGTCCCAGTTCAGGACATCCTATGGGGGAATTTATGCCTACGTGGAATTTCCAATTCACATTCCAGGGTCTAACCCAATTCTATATTTCTGCTTACTACACAGGCTTAAATATAAGGTAGAGGTTTTTATTTTACCAAAATTATCCCGGGGTGGGAGTGGGGGGAAGGTTCACATTTAAATCCTTCTAAAATCTTGTACATTATGGTTCAGCTTCTCAATTGTTTAAGTATTGTTTGGGGCAGACACATTAAGCTGAAATGATGTCAACCAATATAACAGATGCTTACTGAGAAGAAAGAAGCTGAGTTATCTAGTATAATTCTTGGTATACAGTTATTTCACAATTATAATGTTACAAATTATCAAAAAAAAGTTCAAGATAACTGTAGGGAGGACCACAATGTGGTTAGAAAACTTTCTAACTTTTTAAATATTTTGGAAATATTGTACTTTTCAAGGACAGCTTCAAAAAATAGAATTAAATAGGATTGCATCTGAATTGCATCTCAAGTTGTCTATGTTTTTTGTTTTTGTTTTTTGTCTTTGTCTTTTTGAGACAGGGTCTTGCTATGCAGTTCAGGATGGCCTTGAGCCCACTGGTATTGAACTCAGAATGATCCTCTTGCCTCAAGATCCTGAGTGTTGGGATTATAGCATGCCCAGCTACAAATCTATCTTGAAAAGAGAATCCTGTGGACTAAAGTGTCTGCTTAGTCAGAGTGCAGTGGCTGGGGTTTGATCCCCCAGCGAGCCATGCTGGCCCTGCCCCCAGGGCACACTGAAAGGCAATTGAGACTGGGCGTGCTGACATGTGCCTGTAATTCTAGCACTTGGGAGGCTGAAAACAGGAGACTCACTATGAACCAAATCTGTGTAGTGAGACCCTGTAGACCCTGTACAGGGTCTCACTAAATACATGAAAGAAAGAAAGAGAGGGGGG
>NW_004524849.1:438035-492535 GCF_000260255.1 Octodon degus | reverse complement strand
GGAGAGGAGAAGAGAAGAGAAGAGAAGAGAAGAGAAGAGAAGAGAAGAGAAGAGAAGAGAAGAGAAGAGAAGAGAAGAGAAGAGAAGAGAAGAGAAGGAGGGACGAAGGAAGGAAGGAAGGAAGGAAGGAAGGAAGGAAGGAAGGAAGGAAGGAAGGAAGGAAGGAAGGGAGGAAAGAAGGAGAGCAAGCAAGCAAGCTTATGAAAGTAGCTTTAGGAGTGACAAACAGGAAAGTTGAAAGTAAACAGCAAAAGTGAATGTAGCAACTTCATAAAATGTGAATGGATGGATATTCCTGTTAGTAATTATTTTGTAAATTATGTGACTTTAAATATGTCTGTGTAGCTAAGAATGTATTACCCAATTATATAAAGAGATATTTGACTACTACATCTCTATTACTAAATGCTTTCACAATCAGGTTGGTCAAAACTCTTTTTGGGAGAGAGATGTGAGGATCTTCTCACTGGAAAGTGAAAGACTATCATCTATGGGTTTGTCTTTGTTTGGGGAATGTTCTAGAGTGACAGATATGATGACTCTGCATATGATCAGGGATGGTAGGTGATAAGAGGCAAGGAGAAGAAATGATTGAAATTCACATCCTCTTTTGTTTCCTTGCCAGGTGCTGTGCTTGTGTTACTGGTTGAGCTTGGATGCATATTTCCACCTGAGCAGAAGGGCTCCCTATCACCTTTCTTGGGTTGTTGCAAGGAGAGTCAAAAAAAGCACTGAGATAGTTTGCACTTGAGTGACCCCCAAAAAGCTTGATCCCTCACCTCCTGGGAGGTGATGAAACCTTGTAAAAGTTCTTAATTGATTTAGGGTATAGGGTATGATCTCAAAGGGGTCTGTGAGATTTCTGTCTCTGTCTCTCTCTGTCTGTCTCTCTCTGTCTGTCTCTCTGTCTCTGTCTGTCTGTCTCTCTCTCTCCTTCTCTCTTCCTCCCTCTCTTCCTTCTCTCTCCTTCCTTGCTCTCTCTCTCCACCATGAGCTAAGTAACTTGCTCCATCATGAGGTTCCTTCCATGATATTGCCCCACTTTAGACTTTAAAGAAATGGGGCTCTCCATTCCTGTGTTAAAATTTCTGGGCCAGTGGGATAGCTCAGCAGTCTAAAGCATCTGCTTAGGCAAGCACTCAGGGACTGTGGTTCGATCTCCCATACCACATGCCACGCCAACTCCGCTGCCAGGGCAGGCTGCGCAGGCCACATACGCAAAAATAAATAAATAAATTTTCTGAAATTTTGAGCCAAAATTTTTCCTCCCTTACTTATAATAATGGAAAACAGACTAGCACAAGCCTTCAGGTACTTGTCACCTAAAACTCAGCCAGCAATATACTGACATCCAGGACTCACAGGGCAGCCAGCTGTAACACCAAACACATACCGACATCTTGCTGGGTAATTTATAAAGTGTTTTCCCTGTAAGGATCACAACACTTCATTTTCTTCATTTTAGAGATGAGTAAACTAAGTAACAGAGTGACTTACCCAAGTCTCAGTATAAATGTCCCACAGTGTCCAAGGGCGGGGCTAATATTTCAACCCGGGCAGTCTTACCCCAGAGCTTGCCCTTTCAAGCATGATGCCGCAGCATTTAATCTCTTTAAATAATCAGCTCTGTGAGAGAGCACAGGCCTTTCCAGGGATCCTTTCTATTGCCCAAAGCATCTCTATCCCAATGTCAAAGGATGGGAGAAAGCAGATTAATGACCTACAACAAGCTTGGATTCTGACTTCACCGATCTTACAGAACAACTTCATTAAAATGCACTTGATAATGGAACAGCATCATTTTAATCACCATTTTTGTACATACATTTAGGTATCTGATGCCAGCTGTTACTCCTACGTGGCTGGAATTCTGCCTTTGCTGGGAAAACTGGCTCATCTTTCTCGAGTCTCCCCCTCCCCCTTGTCCTTGGTGCTCACTTCTCCTCCTCCTCCTCCTCCTCCTCCTTCATTGCTCCTCTCTCTTCTTAGGTGTTGAGCTTTCTTTCCCTTGTGCATCTCAAGTAATCTCATCTGTGGTCAAGGCTTTTATGTTCCATCTGTGGGGTCTCAAATTTACATCTCACATTTCTCTTTTGAATTTCAAAAAATCAAAGTTCTAGCTCTTCCCTGGGACTTGAAGATAACTCCAATTGCATCTCCAGTTCAAAAGATCCCCATGGGAACTCCCTCCCTCCTCTCCACTTGCTGCCCAGCCTTGTTCTCCAATCTGATCTTTCAGTCTTTATTTCCTTCAGTGGCTTCACTATCTAACCAATCACTTGAAGTCCTGGCTCCATCTTGGATTGTTTCTTATCTCAGACTATTTCTCCTTACTGGAATCCCTAACACCCACCCAGTGGATCATCAAGTTATTTAGATCTTTACCTTGGAAGTATTTAGTGTTTGTGTACTCTATTTCTGTTTCTGTCTTGTTTTTCCCATGATGGAAGATCCAACCCAAGGCCTCATGCATGAGAGGGAAACACTAGCACCAAGCTGTGCCCCCAGCTTGTCATCGGTTTCTTCTTTGCTGTTTCCACTATGGTGATGAAAACCTTCATCCTCCCTCCCTTAGATCACTGCTGGGAACATTCATTGGCTCTTCCAGCTCCTCTGGGCCTGGGAATGAACTTTCTAGAACCTTAGCCCAATCATGTCTCTCCATCCCTGCTTACAAAATCTCCTCAGCTCTTCTCTGCTTCCAAGGCACATTCTAATTGTACACACTGACACATATGACCCCTGACAACCAAATGCCCTGCTGTATTTGTAGTTGTATCTGCTTCTCATCCCATCTCTAGCCGTACCTCCCCCTAGAACTATGATCCAAAAAACTGGAGCTACTTGCGCCACATCCTTTCACGTCGAGCTCTGAGCTCCTGAAGAGGAATCTCTCGTGTTGCAGATTCTGGGCATCTGGGCTCATGATACCTCTGCCGCTGCACTGCTGGCTCTGGACTTCTTAAAGAAATGTGGTTGCAAATGTCTTAAGGCAGTTCATGATAATCCTTCACCTTTTCAACAACTTTACAAGACTACACAGTGCTATTGCCACAGTGCAACAGGTGAAGAAGCAGACCCCAAGCAGTCAAGGAGCTTTATAGATTCCTAAAACGAACTAGTAAGTTAAGTGAATCAACCAAAAATTTTAGCCAAGACATGCTGACTGTAAAACCTGTGCCTTAGCAGAAACCAATCCTTGCTAATTACTTCTATGACTATAATTTCATTGCAGGGGATTAACCAGGAAGCAAGACCTCTGCTTCAATCTCTCGTATGTGCGGCCACAGTCCCCTAGATGCCGGTCACTTTGGAAAAGGGCAGGTACCACACCTAGACCTCCCGCACATCCCAGCATCCCAAGAATGGAAAAGCGCTGTATGTGTGCTCCACCTAGCACCAAACTTCTCCTATTCTCAATGAGCATCTGAGTGAAGCTTTTTAGGGAGGAAATACGATATCCTCAGCAGTCTATCTCCAAGGAAAGGGCAAGACTGAAAGAATCCCAGACACTGGCTGATGTGTCCACATGCACACCTTTGAAAAAGATCAGTCGGCACTCTGTGCTCTTGAGTCTGATTTTATGAAATAACTGATGCTATACTACATACTTATTTTTGGTTCCTAAAGCTAACATACATATGTATTCCCAACCATGGCCAAAGGGACAATTATTTCAGCAGTCACCTATCATGTCAAAAATACGTACCTTGTTCCCTTATTAGTTTTATAGTCTGAATTAAAAAGTCCAGCTACAAGCCCCTGGATCAAAGGCCAGCTCTGTCTCTGCCAAGAGCTGCCTGCGTGACCTCGAGCAGATCTACTTCTGACTGCTCACTTTTTACATCTAGGGATTCCAGTTAGCTGATCCAGAGCAGTCTCTTTTCATTCTAATATTCACAGGCTATTCTTATTTTTAGGATGTTTTCCCCAAAGTTACTTTTATTCTAAATGTAAGGGAAAACTACCCTACATGGCCACTTCCATACATTTCAGTTTTTTAATGCATATAATTAAACTGTACATATTTTGATATGCCCAGTGAAGCGGTTATTACAATCAAGAAGACTGGGCCAGGGAGATATAGCTCAGTAGAATAAGCACCTGCCTGACAAGCACAAGGTCCTGAGTTCAATCCCTGGTACCACACACACACACACACACACACACACACACACACAAAATTAATAATAATAATCAAGAAGATTAATATGCTCATCATTTCACATAGTTATCCCTTTTTTGTTTTCAGAAGCCATATATGATTTCTGAAATGTAGTAAGTGATGATGGGGTACAAGTGAATTCCAATAGTATTTTATAATAAAAAAACTACAATCGATACACTGCAAAAATTGCTGGTAGCTTGGAGCTCACGGAATGCCTCAAATGCACGAAGCAATGTAAACCTAATTATACAGGAAAACAAGGTAGATGGCAGTTAGGAGTCAGGGAAAACCCCCTTATGCGTTGTCTTAGCTGACACATACATACAGCAAACAGTTGCTAGGTTCTCAGACAGTTGTGTTTACACCAAAGTAATTTCTCAGCACATGACAGCCACTGGGTGTCTGAGATAAGATCAAAAGATATATGACATAGGTGCCCTGTAAATGCCTCTTGGGTGACTAGGACATGAAAACGCTATGAAAAGCACATTATGCAAAAGTTAAGAGAAGTGCTCAGGCTCTAAAGGCTCATTTTGCATCACAAAAATGAAACACGAAGGAGTGCAGAAGAATTATCAAAGAAGTTCCTTTGCGATCTTTGTGATGTTTCCAGTCATGATCAAAATCCTATTAAGAAAAACACACACTTTGAAAACAGTTTATCTACCAGCATATTGCTGCCTAAACAGGTGCCCCTTGGGGGTTGGGGGAGAGGTTATCCAGAAGGAACATAAAAAACAAAAGCAAACAAAATAAAACAAACACCCTTCCTTTGCACTGCCTGTTGGCTTCACATTTTTTAAACGGGGCACCTCTGCCTAACATTGGCGTCATTCTAGCCCATCTGGGAGGCCCGGATGAGGAGGAGAAGGGCTGTGCAAAGAGGTTCTTGACCAGCCGCCCGGTGTGCAGAGCCGGCCAGGTCGCGCCCGCTGCGGGGCCCACTCACCTTCCCTCCTGGCGCTGGCGGCGGCCGCGGGCAGGAGCAGCGCGGCGCAGAGGCAGCTCAGCCAGAGCGCGGGCATGGCCGGCGCCGTGCGGGTCGCGGCCGGCGCTGGGCGGCGGGGAGTGCTCCTCTGCGCCCGGCTCTGCCGTCCTTCTCCGTGATCAGGTGGTTTTATCGACTCCTCTACCTGACTCAGTCCTGACAGGAAGAGAGCCTGTGTTTCAGGGCGTGACTCACCTGTGAACAAGGAGGACCCAGCCCTCCGAGGCAGACAAACACACAGAGCACCGAGCTGCGAAGGCGCGCACCCGGCTGGCTGCCCCTGCGCCCCGCACAGAGGGCGCGCACCTGGCCCGGCCAAGGGTGTGGCCCAGGGGTCCTTCTCCTGGAATGTGCCAGAGCCGTCCTTCTCTCCCGGGCTGGTTAGGGCAGAAATCAATCGTGAGGTGGATAGCAACCTCCCCTTTCCTCAAAGCAGGAGGCCCAGCCTCAGGGTGCCCAGGCTAAAGCGCCCTCCTGGGCTCTGGTCTAAAAGACATCAGGAGGGACTGGTCTGTCCTGGAGTCCAACAGCATCCTCTCCACTTCCCAGCTGGGGTCTTCCAACCTCTGGAACACAGGAGCCCTGCCCCAGCTTTCCACGGCCAGGCTGCACCGAGCGTACCTCTCCTGGGTTGCCCTATGTTATCTGGTCAGACCAGCCTCCCTCTGAAGACTAGATCCCTGTGCACCCTAACACTGAGTACAGCATCTAGCGCTTTCAATGCTCAGGACATGTTCTGTTCCATTGCATAACAAAGAAGATCCAGATTCTGTATCCCATTAGCGTTCTAGAGCATATTTTTTCCCACTGAAAGATGTTCCTTGAGACTTAGTAGTGTCTCCGAAGTCTCCTAGACTAAGTGAAGTGAGTAATACCTAGAAAACTGCAAGTCTTGGAAGCTTCTACTCTGTCTCTTCTCCCAAGGAGGCTGATGGCAATAATCCAGAGAGGTACCTCTCGAAGAGAGTACTTCGGAACCTACTATGGCAGCCCAGGCCTTCAATCCCGCAGTCTGTGAGGCTGAGGCAGGATCACAAATTCAAGCTCCCCTTGGGAAACTTAGTGACTGAAAGCAAAAGCCTGCCTCAAAATAAAACGGGCTGGGGATATAGCTCAGTGTGAAGGCCCAAATTTAATCTCCGGCACTGCAAGGAAAAAAAAAGAGGATGAGTAGAGTCCTACTAGAGGCATAAGAATTACTAGAATTTACATATACCCAATCTGTCCAAAGCAATCATTCCTCTTTCCCAGCAACAAGGCCTGTACATCTTCCAGTGAGCACCTCTTCACTGACTCAATGATAACTGTTATATGGATAACAGCTAACAAATAGGATGCTACATGTGGGCTGAATGGATCACTTTGTATAGAACATGGAACTAGATGTTCGGTCAGAACCAGGTTCTGAATACAGCACCAGAGAATGGTAGAGGCAGGCGGGTCCTGCTAACCTGCCCTAACCTGCTCTAAAATCAGCAGCACAAAAATTAGTAGAAAAATTCCAATTTTTTCATCCTAGTCCTGATCATATTTTACTCAATCCAGTATTTAAACAAATAATATAAAGATTCTTTTCTCTCAAAACTCAGTGCCCAGTTATTACTAAATTTTAGTTTCCTGAGATAAAATACACCTAGACTTTTCCTTCCCCGTAGCTGGTGCAGGATGCAGACAGAGTGTCATGCTCCGTATGTCTACCCATCCCTGGTGTGCAATGCCTGATGGTCCTGCAGAAGCAAGGCACAGAGCCTTGCAAAATAAAGCCTTGAAGATGCATTTTTGTTTAGCACAGATTGCTATAGTTGATCATATCATGAAACTTAGAACAGAAATTTTTATCTACATCATTTTGGGACAGTGATAATGATTAGACATAGCTACTTCCTATTGGCTGTCAGTTGCTGTTGAAATCCTGTAGGATATCAATTTTTAATCTTCAAAACACCCTACCAATCAGGTTACTGTTGGTTTCCCCACCTCATGGAGAAGAAAACACAGACAAGGAAAGGTCAAGCAACATGCCGAAGGGGGTAAAGCCAGACTCAAACTCAGCCACCCTGGCGTCACAGTTCTAAAACCCTTTTGTTAGTCAATTGAAAGGCATTGTAGACAAACTCATGACAGGGAACGAATTGAGCATGCAATCAAAGGTTATTCATCAACCGCCATTGCAGCCTGGCAGACTGAAGATGGCTGGCATACATTCACAAAGCCCGGTCACAGCACGCTCTGACTGACACTACAGATTTCCCCAAGGTGTTAGCTCTGCAGGACCTCTTGAGGTCACCTGGACCAGGGGCAGAAGTGGGAAGCAGGCCGAGGGGGTCTATGCCAGCCAGCAGTTTCTTGTATTCCAACGGTACAGAACTTCACACCTTTCCGTAAAAGGTAAATAAGTTTAGGTCTCTAGACAAGCACTGCCAGTTTTTCTCAGTTCCTACCTCTTCGTCTTCTTCTGAGCTTCTTCACACATCTAAACAGCCTGCCTGCTCTGATTTTGTCCTCAACTTTGTTCAGGGACAATGTCTACCTCCTCCGCCAACGAGTGCATTGCTGGGACCAAGAGTACTCTTGTGATCAAACGTCAGGGCTCTACAAATATTCCTACCATCAAATTCTGGCTTCCGTGCTACCAAGGCACTTGGTTTTCTCTGTGTCTCAGTTTCTTAATCTATAAAATGGAGATAATAATAAAACGCTGACCTACCAGTAGCAGGTTTTTTTTTAAATTAGATAAATAAATGACTTCTCTAGTCTTCAGAACATCAGGTATATCCATGTACTATATAAGTGTGGCTATAATAATAATTTCTACTATTGTTAAGTATTAATTGTGGGCCTGGCCGGGGAGACGGCATAAGCACCTGCCTGGCATGCACAATGTCCCAAGTTTGATCCCTGGTACTGAAAAAAAAAAAGAATATTAATGGTATTTATATTATTGTTGTATTTATTATCACTAAGTAACAGTTTTTCCTTGCTATAATTATTAGCATATAAGAAAGATGAGAATTTTACTTCAGTTCTACTGATTATTTAATTGTGATTTTTAGATTTTGGGGAATTCAGCCTGATCCAGGTTTGTGCCACATTACCAACACTTACTTGGAAGTTGCTAATTAACTGTGATTTTGCTATAAAATGGGAAACTTCTTTCACACACAGATCTTTTTGTCAAATGTTTTAAATTTTTTGCATTATTTGACAAGACAAGTTAGGGTCTTATTTTTCAGGTAAAATGTAAGCATAAGATGGCTTTAAAATAATTCCTATGATCATCACATGATTTTCAAAAAATCAGCCCAAATCTGTTGCTTTTGTAGATGACATCAATACATCTTTTTGAAAATCTAGATAAAAGTTAACTTGATACTGCACAATGAAAAGGGCCAAGCTAAGGGTAAGACCAAACGACTCTTAGGGCACTATGCTAAGTGGAAGAAGTCAGACCCAGGACATCACCTTCTATGTAATCCCATCTGCATGAAATTCTGCCCAAGGAATTTCAAAGCAAGCAAGGGAGGAAAATGAAAGCGAGAAAGCCAATCAGTGGTTGTCAAGGGTAGGAACTTACTGCAATGGGGAATGGAATTGGTTTTGATTGAAAGAAATATTCTGAAATATGATTGTGGTCAAAAGTAAGCCAATTGGATACTTAAGATTTTAAAATTTAATTGTGCATAAAGTTACACCGTAGTAAGTTGGTATTACAAAAGAGAAGCTTCAAGTATCTATTTGACAATTAAAATGAGATCTCAGATGTGCTAAGACAAAGCCACCGCACGCCAACACGTCAGTGTTCGCGTAAGTTGTCGCAAAGCCATAGCTAGGAGTCTGGCCCTAACAGCTGTTCTCATTAGCTGGAAGCTTCCATTTAAAGTGTTTCTGCAGAAATACACTTGATCCTTTTCTAGAAACTTGTCTATATTGTCAATTTAGAGAAGGTAAAGGACACCTTTCTGAAATGTTTGCTAAGAAGTACAATTTCAAACCCATCTTAAATTCTGGTTGTAGGAATCAGCCCTTGGGCTTGTGTCTCATCCTCCTTAGAAAAGCCACATTCTTCCAGGGTGTAAGACCCGGGATGGGTGGGGTTAATGCCTACAGAGGTGCTCCAGCCACAGCTCGGGTACCCGGATGTTCTCACAGGGCGCTGCAGGCAAGGCTGAGGCCCTGGAAGTTCCCTTTGTCCACTGTTGTGTTTACAGTTCAGTCATCACGCAAGGGACTTTTCTTTTTACAGTGTTGAATAAATCAGTTCACAGAACTGTCGTCTCTCCCCTGCAAAGCCCCAAATAGCATTACAAGTGACATGTTGATTTTTGCCTTGAGTTCCATCATTACCTTAGTCAACTTTCAGAAGGAATGTCTGGCATGTCACCCACTTTCAAACTCGCTTATGATAAAAACTGAAGCACTAGCTACTAATGTGCCAGCAAGAGGCAGAGCTGTTGGTCCTTGCCCTTTAAAACATCTTTCCCAGAGTTCCCTTCCTGTCAGCATTTGCATTAAAATTTTAAATGTAAAATTCAGCACTCAGGGGAATAAAAAAGAAAGGTTTTAATTTCCCTTTGTTCTTAATAGGCAAAGGAAAATGTCCATAAATGGAAATGGATCAGTGTTTCCTGGATCAACCACATAAATTCTCCAGGGTTGGCCAGGCTCCAGAAAACCATGCTCTCTGAAGCAAAGCTGATGTGGCAAGCTTCCATTTCATGCATAAACATATAGAGTGTGCCCACTGTGAGCGTTCAGAGCGCTCTAGGAGCCTCGCCAGAGCTAAAGTAATTAATGCCTTTTATTCATTAGGAGGACCTGATCCTCTTCCTGTGGTTGGCCAGTGACACATCCGGTAGGGCTGTGGTACGGAATCAGTGCCCAAAAAATAGTCTCATTTATGTCTTGTTTGATGAGGCCGCTGCAGACAGAAATGAGCAAATCCATTGTTTGTTTTACAATATAACAAATGAGGAGGAACAAGAAAAGGGGCACACTTTTAGAAAAAGATGAAACAGGCAAAGAAAACACAACAAAACAAAAGGGCAGAAATACTCTTAGACAAGTTGAACAGATCTCTGGGAGTTTTGGTTTGTTGTGTCCCCTTAGACTAAAATGTAGTCATCAGCTCATTTGTGAAGCGCTGGCTATTAGGTAAAATACTACCTACCATGGTTTCCAACTGCCCTTACACCTTGACCAATGCAGCTCTTCAGGCTTGCATGAGAGGGAGAGACAAAGGAGCCTGGTGCCCTAAGCACTCTTCTCTTGCTGCGCTGGTGGCGACCAGCTTGAGCCCCACCCCACCCCCACCGACTTGACGAGTTAAACTGGAAGCAGAGGTGGCCACCCTAAGATCAGAGATCCCACCTTTGCCTTCGGAAGGAAGAAATGAGAGCAGGAAACAGAACTTCTAGAGGAGCTTCTAAATTTAAAACTGAAACATGGCCACCTTTTATAATTTAAATTATTAAATCTGAAAAGCTCTGCAGCATTTAAACTCCAATCCTTAAACGGGAAGCTCTAGGTGCATTTAGATATTTAATAATTTTGACAGTTATAATGAAGAGAGCCAAGCCGTACTGAGTCTCCTTGCGTCAGGAGCCTTTGCAGGGGGCTGGAGTTCATTCCCAGTCACTCTCCTAATGAAGCAGGTGCTATTAATATTCCCATGTTGTGGCTAAGTGGGCTGTTTCACAAACCCATGCCAACACATTTTTTAAGTTATTATTCATCTACAACATAAAAACAAATTCAGGCTCTCACCGGATTCACACACACTTCCGATTTTAAAAATTCAGCACTCAAAACACAAGATGTCTAGGGCTTATTATGGTCACTCAGGTCCACAGTGACCTCCTCCTATAGGCCAGAAATACCCAAGCGGAGTTTTCAGGAGAGCACTTGCCTTTCCACACATTACCTGTGTGCATGCTTCAGTGCAAGGCTTCAGACTCTACTGCAACATCCTTTTACATCAGCCAATCAGGTCCTGCATGGTTTTCTCTTGACTTCGCACCTTAATCCAGGTAGGAGAGCACTGTTAAGTAACTCAGTTCAATGCCTTAGAATAAGTGGAAGATATTTTCAGAGAGTTTGGCTTTTCCAGGGCTTGGCTGTCCAGAAAGCCCCAAACATTCCTGGAGGCTCTTTTGCAGGAAGTCTCTAATTGGATCTGATTTTGGCTAAAAGATGGAATTGCCCAATTATACTGCAGTTATAGAAAGAGCCAAGGGGCCGGCCAGATAGCTCAGCAGACTAAAGCGCCTGCTTAGGCAGATGCAGAGGCTGAGGTTCAATCCCTGGTGTGCCATGCCAGCCCATCCCTGGGGCACACTGAGATGGCTATTGAGACTGAGCGTGGTGGCACATGCCTGTAATCCCAGCTCTTGGGAGGGTGAACACAGGTGGATCACTATGAGTCCGATCTTCATAGTAAGACCTTGTAGACCCTGTCCTAAATACAAAAAAAAAAAAAAAAGATCTATCAATATTCACCAGCTTTAGTGCCTGAGATTTGTGAATTTTTTTCCCCAGTCTTTTATTACCTTGTTAACTACACTGTAATATTCTGCTTTTCTAGCTGAAAAAGCTCTTCACCAAACCATTCTAGGAGCCCATCCCAGTGATGATTCTGGTTGCCTCTATTAGGAGGTTTCCAAGCTTTCCCATGTACATCTTTTTTTTTTTTCTCGGAACCGGGGATTGAGAACTCAGGCCCTTGTGCTTGCCAAGCAAGTGCTTATTCTACTGAGCTATCTCCCCGGCCCCCTCCCATGTACATCTTGACAAAGACAAAAGCTCCTTAAGTGGGGTGTCCCACAGCTTATGCGTAGCACAATGAGGCTTTCTGGAGGAGGACTCTGAGGAGGCCATCTTGGAGGGTGGTGCTCAGCACCCGACACCTGGTGGAGGAATGCTCTGGTGGTAGTTCCGACGGTTGCACAGAAATCCAGCACAGAGCCTCGCTTGCTAAGCTGTGCACCCTGGCACAGTCTGATGCATATCTAAAGAAGTAAAAACTGCTCTAGAGAAACTTGGTGGCATACAATGGAGCAACATTTTACATACAATGAAACACTACTCAACCATAAAGAAGGCTAAACTTGAGTCAAAGAAGAATTTTGTAGGAAAATGAATGCACATTGAGGTCATAAATCAGACACACAAGCTCATATGTCACATAATTTCTCTTATAGGAGAAACCCTGAGTAAAATTACAGAACAAAATAAAAGCCAGACAGTTGGAAGCAAAGAGAAAGTTCTTTCTCAAAGGCAAAGAGGACAGAGAGACAGAGGAAGGAAGTAGTGCTCCATCGGATGTCAACAAGGCTTCGTTTTGGATGTTCTTTTGCTTGGAGGAGGTGTGTGTTCAAATTTGCACAACCCTCCATGCGTCTTGCCTCCAGTAGCCATTTGCAGGAAGTGGGAGCCAACGGATTAGTCTACGTTACCACTTTATTTTGCCCCTGATATGAAACTGATAGTTTAATCCCGGACAAGCCCCCAAATGTTGTAGCTCAAAAATCAGATGACAACGAGGCAAGTCCAAAAGTTAAAAGAAGCGCTTTATTTTAGCTGGTACCCAGCGGCAACACCCGGCACAAAGTGCCTAAGTGCGCACCGAGCATTAACAAGGATCAGTATTTAAGCTCGAAAATCACAAAAACAGGGAAGGGGTGGAGAGGAATAGTCACAGGGATGAGGAATCGGGAGGAATAGTTCATTGAGATAAGGTTTGGGGAACAGATATAAGACTTGAGTCACAGGGGTGAGGAATTGGGAGGGGTCAGCGCATACAGAACAGGAACTCGGCGAGGTTAGAAGGGCAACAAAATGGGGTCAATTTTGACAGGGTACAACAGATTCTACTAATTAGAAATTCTAATTTGGATCTTTTTCTTCCTCAAGTGTAAAAATTAACACATTTTATTGAATTTCACATTCATTTTTACACTTACTCCAGTGTTGGGCAGTATTTCCCTAAAAGTTTATTTTCTCTGCCTTGACATGATATTCAAGACTGACTTCAGTGAAATGCCATCTGGAAGAGTAGGGTGTGTGTTCCAGGTAATTTGCTATCATTTTTTTTTAAATTTTATTTGTGTGTATGTGTGTGTGTGTGTGTGTGTGTGTGTGGCCAACTCAGCCCACCAGGGGGCGGGGCTGGCTGGCATGTGGTGCTGGGGGATTAAACCGCGGTCCCTGTGCTTTGCTAAGCTTGTTCGAAGTAGGTGCTTTAGACCACTGAGCCATCTCACCAGCCCATGCAATCATTTTAGATACCATTGCGTACCATACCAATCTCTTTGACATTTAGGGCATGCACGTAGCACATAATGTCGACTTTCCTTTGGGGAAGTTGGTACTTACACAGGACATATTTTATTTTTTTATTTTAAGGAAGGGTCTACAGGGTGTTTAGGGTCTCACTACTAGATCAGACTGCTAGTGATGTGTCTGTTTACAGCCTCCCAAGAGCTGGGATAACAGGTGCGCGCCACCACCCCCAGTCTCAATTGCCATCTCAGCGTGCCCCAGGGGTGGGACCAGCACAGCAGGCTGGGGATTGAACCGGGGTCCGTGCACCTGCTTGCAGGCACTTTAATCTGTTTAGCTATTTGGCCGGCCCTAGGATGTATCTTAATTCCCTTCTCCACCCCTTTCCCTTCCTTGTCTTCTCTCTTCACTCATCTCTTGATCCCCTTCCATTATTTTTTTTGTACAAGTTCGCAGTATATAATAGTTACATTGCGCATGGAGGTGGTACACGGGCATAACACATCCTGATCCTATGCTTTCATTCCCCACCTCCCTCCCTCCTTCCTCTGTCTCTCTGTCCACTTTGCCTTTGAGAAAGAACTTTCTTCTTACTTCAGATTACCTACTGTGTTAGTTGATACATTGTGTCAACTTGGTTGAATCAGCTCTGGCAACATGGGGGACTCGCCCTTCAGGTGGGCAGGGCCCAGGAATTGAGAAAGGTAGGAAGCCGCCTGCCTGGTTTCCTGCTGCCCCGCCTGCTCCCGTGGAGAAGTCTCAGAGTCTTCGAAGGAGCTTGATCTCAGCAGCCGCGCCACTTTGGAGGAGCTCGGATCTTCACCGTGGAGCGCTGATCTTCGCAGTCAGTGCAGAGGGAAGAGAGAGGCTTGATGGACGCCGCTGCAGCTGCTGCTCCTCCTCTGCTCTTCATTGTTTTCTGCCGCATGAACTGCTGTTGTTTGCCTTGCAGCCAGTGGAATATGGACTGAACCCTCCAGTAACTGTGAGCTTCATAAACCTTTCCTTCCATCATTTTGAGTGTCCGGTATTTGTCCCAGCAAGGAGTAAAAAGTAACTAAGACACCTACCTTTTATTTTGCTCTGTAATTTTACTCAGGGTTTCTCCTGTAAGAGAAATTATGTGATATTTAAACTTGTGTGTCTGATTTAATATCTCTAAGGGCATTCACTTTGCTACAAAATTTCTCTTTCACCCAAGTTTACCCTTCTTTATGGCAGAGTAGTGTTCCATTTATGGAAACACCACATTTTCTTTATCCATTTTCCTGTTGACTGGTATGTAGGCCACTTTCAGGACTCCACTATTATGAGGCTGGCATCGTGGCACACTTAGAAGCCTGAAGCAAAAGAATCACAATAAGTTCAAGACCAGCCTGAGACATGTGAGTGAGTTCAAGGCCATCCTGTACTACATAGTGATACCCTGTCTGAAAAAAAGAAAAGAAAATTCAGCTATTATGAATTGGGCTATAAATATAGGTATGTATATATCATATAATATGATGTCTTGAGGCGTGCTGGGAAGCCGAAGCTTTGCCCGCAGTGGGAAACGCACCAATTTATCCGCACACCACCTCAACCAGAGAAGAAGATGCTAATTAAAGTGAAGACACTGACCGGAAAGGAGATTGACATTGACATTGAACCCACAGACAAGGTGGAGCGAATCAAGGAGCGTGTCGAGGAGAAAGAGGGAATCCCGCCACAACAGCAGCGGCTCATCTATAGTGGCAAACAGATGAATGATGAGAAGACAGCAGTGACTACAAGATTCTAGGTGGTTCTGTCCTCCACCTGGGGTTGGCTCTGAGAGGAGGAGGTGGTCTTAGGCAATGATGAGTCTTCCCTCCTCTGTACCTCCCTACCCTGTCGCTCATAGTGAAGTATATATTCTGTCACTGGCTGGGACACATGAGCCATTGCCTCCTGTCTTGGCTGCCCTGCGTTGTGTATTTACGGATGGGAGACTGAGGACCCCAGGATGCAGTGTTCCTGGCCCAACGGGCCTTTGCTGACTAGCGGGTTTTAGTTTGCAGTCCTGTGCACTTCCCTCTCATGGCTGTGTCCCTGATTGCCAATAAAATATTTCCTAGCCTTCTGGGAAAAAAAAATAATAATAATATGATGTCTTTTAGTCTTTCAGAAAGATATTTAAATGGGGAATAGCTGGGTAGAGTGAAGTTTCTAGGTTTGCTTTTTTGAGGACTCTCCATAGTAATTTATATGATGGTTGTACTAGTTTACATTCTCACCAATAATGTGGAGTGGGCTCCTTTTCCCCTGCAACCGCACCAGTGTTTGTTATGATTCGGTTTCTTGATGACGGCCACTGGAGTAAGATGGCAGCCTAGCATCGCTTTAATTTGTATCCCTCTGATGACCGATGATGTGTCGTTTTCATTGTAGAAGTACTCCGTCTCTTCCTTAGATTAATTCCTAAGTATTTAATTTTTCTTGGTATTATTGGGAATAGTATTTTTCCCTACTTTTTTTTCTCAGTGGATTCATTATTAGTATTTAGGAACATTATTGGTTTTTGTGTACTGATTTTGTATCCTGCTACATTACTGAATTTAATTCTAAGTCTCTTGGTGGATTTTTTTTTTTTAAGATCTCGTATGTAGTGGATCATGCTATATGCAAATAATGATAATCTGACTCCTTCCTTTCCTATACAAATCCATTTTATTTCTTTTTCTTGTCTAATTGCTTTTTTTTTCTTTTTTTTCTTCATGGTACCAAGGATTGAACTCAGGACCCTGTGCTTGCCAGGCAAGCGCTTATTCTACTGAGCTATCTCCCCGGCCCTTATCTAATTGCTGTTGCTCAGGTTTCCAGTACTATGTTGGACAGGAGTGATGACGGTGGACATTCTTGCCTTGTGCCTGGTGTTAGAGGGAAAATCTTCCCCATTTAATTATGCTAACAGTAGTTTGTCATATGGCTTTTATCAGATTGAGATAGATCCATCTCTACCTACTTTTTCCCCAGCATTTTTATCATGAAAAGAGAAATTAAAGAGGACATCAGAAAATGGAAAGGCATCACCTATTCCTGCATAGGCAGAACAAATATGGCCAAAATGGCCATACTACCAAAACTGATTTTAAAGCGGGAGGGCGGGAGTGTAGCTCAGTGGCACAGCATCTGCCTGGCAAGCACAAAGTCCTGAGCTTGATTCCTGGTACAAAAAAATAAATAACAGCATAGCACTAACACAAAAACAGATGTGAGAATTGATGGAAGCGAATATAAGATTTTGTCTAGAACAGGCCATACACTGGAAGAAAGATAGCCTTTTTAAAATTTGTTTATTTATTTATTTAGTGATACTGAGGATTGAATTCAGGACCTTGCACTTGCCAGGCAGGCACTTAAACCACTGAGCTAGCTCCCTGGTCTTTGGCCTTTTTAATAAATGCTTCTTGGAACTCATCCCAGTGCTTGCAAACTTTGAGAGTTACAAACTTATTTTGAAATTTTCCATCAGGTAAGATATATTTAACTGCAAGTAGCAGAGATCTCCACTCACAGTGGTCTTTACCTTTGTAGGCTTACACAGCTAAAAATCAAGAGGTTAGGTGGGAAATAAGGTTAAATTAGCTAACAGTACAATGATACCATCAACAATCCTAGTTCTAGCTTTTGCATCCATTATCGGGGTCCACTTCGTGAGTACAAAGGCTCACTTCCCTCATAGGTGTGGACTGGTCACCAGTAGCCTTCAGGATTATATGCTTCCTTATTTATATGTATGGGAGCGGTTCCACCTCTCTTCCAAACATCAAACAAAAACTTTTTCCCTTCCGGAATGGGCCCATCCATCATACGTCTATCTCTAAACCAGTAAATACCATCAGGAAAATGTTCTGTGGTAACTGGTACCGTAGCCTAGGTACTACAGCAAAAGACTGGGCAAGCGGATCGGATAATTATAAATGACTTATTCCAGAGGTCAGAAACTGTGATGGTGGGTCACATCCTGCTTGCCCAGTGTTTTTGGAAAGTTTTCTGAGAACGCAGCGATGTTCTTCCTCAGCATGTTGTTTATGGCAGGTCTTATCCTACAGTGACGGGGCTGTAGAGCCGCTGTACAGGCCATAAAGCCTGGAGCATTTGCTATATGGCTTTTTATGGAAGAAGTTTGCCAATTCCTGCCTTACGTCAGCCTGGGCCTTCCCTCTTCAGAACTGTGTTTAAGCTGTTAAGACTTTGAAGCTGTTACACAAATAGAAAGTTGGACTTAATGGGATGAATATAAGTCCCTAAGGTGTTCTCTCTCTTGTTTCCTAAGCAGAGCTAAAAAAGAAATGAACACACCAGCTTCAGAATAAAGCCCCCTGCCCATGTTCTGAGTACTGGGATTGAACCAAGGGCCTTGCACATGTTAGGCAAGCCCTGTACCACAACATCTCTTGACCCCCTTTTTAAAAACTTTTATTTTGTAATAGTCTCATTAAGTTGACCAGGTAGATTCTCCTGCCTCTGCCTTCTGACTAGCTGGGATTGTAGGCAGAGAGTTTTGTTTTTGAAGTACACTAACCCACCCTCAATCCCGCTTATAGATTATTAGCTCCAAACACTGATCTCCTTTCCAGCAGTGAAGGTACATTTTTTGCTAAATTGTCAAGTTATTTATTTATTTTGTTTCCATGGAGTAAGACTACCAACTGTCTGCCTGATTTTCTACCCAACAAAAGTTTGACAGAATTTCCCAGAATTCCACTGTAGTCCTAAAACATGGCCACTACTTGGCAAACCTCAGTCAATCTCATGGACGGCGGCCCCTCTGCACATTCACAGCATGATTTTCCAGGTGAGCCATCTCCTGCCCAAGCAGCAATCAGCCCCCCCTTTTTTAATACCCCTTCTTGTTTATTTGTATTACAATACGCACGATCCATATCCGTTGTGGAAACATCAGAAATACAGATAACCAAAGGAAAAAAGAAAACGTGTCACCACCCCACTCTGCTCCACCCAGGGTACTTTTAAAACAAACGCTGTGTTCCAGAGTCTTCCCTCCAAGTGATCTGAACTGGCCGTGACTCTTACAGCAGGAAGTCATGAGGAATATTTTTTTTAGCCCCTATGTGGAGTTACTGAATGGTTCTATTCTTTGACTAGCTTGTCTAAAGATCTTTATTACATTTATGAACTTTCTGGTTATTTACAGAAGCTTATGGCAAAAAGCAGAGTTTGAGGAGTTGCTATTTCCAAGAACTCATTCTGTGAACGTCCTCTAAAGTATTATATGTATCTCTTGCAAACATGAAAGAGAACCAACCTCTTCATTTGGGCTGGCACATACCTCATTTTGTAAATAAAAGGGAGGCAACTTTTCTGAAATACAGGGTCAGGAAAATGTTCAGCTTCATGGGCCTTCGTTTATGCACACCTGTGGGCTCACTAGCCCTCATTATAGAAACCGCTGGCAAATGCCCGAGTTAGATTGTTTCCAAGACAACAGACAGCTACATCAGGCTGAGGACTAGAATTGTCTGTAGGGTGGAATTCAGTATGCCAGGTCCTGGAGAGTCTGAGTGGAGGACGCAGGCCAGCATAAGAGTCAGAAGCCAGGCATTGCGGCAGAGGGGGCACCCTCTCCACTCAGCACCTGCCTGCCTCCACTCTTCCTCCACGAGTTTGCACAGGACAGCTGGCACCAGGTCTCATAGGAACTTGGCCATGTATATCCTCAAGGTAAGTCCTGCTGCAGACAGTAGGAGCCCCTGATTGACCAGAAGACATGGAGGGGGTGGGGAAGGAAGAACACACGTGACAGAGGTTAAGAGTTGCTGGCTCTGGGGCCCAGGCTGGGTGAGTTAGGATCCTAGCTCCACCCGCGCTGCACAGATAATGTGTGTGATCTTGGGTGAGGTCTTAAACTCTTCCTGTGTGAGTAAAATAATGTTAATAAGGAGCACTCCAACTTCACAGTGTTGGCTAGTGTAAAGAAAGGCAGTAGGTAAATGGGCTAAAATCACAGCACAACATATGATTTAAGTATTAGCTCTTATCTTTATGAAGGAAAAGGGCCCAGAATTCCTGAGCCAAGAAGTTTGAGACATGCTTCACAGCTCTGCTGCCTGCAGCATCCAGATCCACAGGATTGTGATGGCTTGGAACCATTCCACTCACTAGCAGACTTTCTGCATCAGACTCACTCATTGAAAGCAGTGGGGTGTGCCTTTCAGTCAAGCAATTTGTCCTTAAACAGATTTTATTTTTTAGAACAGATATGGATTTTTCAGAAAGTTGAAATTATAATACAGAGAATTCCCATACACCCCACTTGGAGTTTCCTATCTTGGATCAAGGTTGCAGATTTATCATAATTTGGGGGGACAACTTTTTACTTATGTATTCCAGGCCTTAAACTCACCATGTAGTCCAGGGCTGGCCTCAAAGTTGTGGTGATTCTCTTAACTCAGTTCTTAGATGACTTGTGCACGAACACATCCAGCCAATTAATGAACCAAAATTGGTTCATTATTACTAACTAAAGTTCATACTTTAGAGTAGATCTTTCTATTTGTCATCTATAATTTATTTATTTATTTATTTATTTATTTATTTGTATTGGAGATTGAACCCAGGGATTTGAACATGCTAAGCGTGCATTCTGCCACGAAACTACACCCCTAGGCTCCTCAATGTCCTTTTTCTGTCCTGGGGTCCTATTTAGGATACCACTGTACACTTAGTTGTCACATCTTCCTGGACTTCTCTTGGCTATGACAGTCCATACTTTGGTGACCTTGATAATTTTGAAAAGTCCAGGTGAGGTGTCATATGGAATATCCCTCCACTGGGATTTGCCTGAGAGCCCTCTCATTGTTAGGCGGAAGTTATAAGCTTCAGGGAAGCAGACCACAAGGCAGGTGCCCTTTTTACTTCATTGTAACTGGGCTATGTGATGCACATGGCTTAGCACAAGGTCACTCTTGACCACCTCACTGTAGCAGGACTCGCCAGATTTCTTCACTGTAACATCACCCTTTCAGCCCCGTTCCGTACTGCTTTATGACCATAAGAGTTGTTTTGTTTTGTTTTTGCAATACTGGACAACCCAGGACCCATGCTAAGCAAGGACTGTACCACTAAGCTATATCCCAAGTTCCCCATACTGTTCTCTTTGGAGGAACTCACTACATATCTCTCACCTATGCTCAGACAGTAGGGCTCTGTCCTCCACCTTCTTAAGGGTATATAGCTACAAAAATTATTTGACACTTTTCATATAGGGAGTCCGGGGAGATAGCTCAGTAGAATAAGTTTTGGCTTTTTTTTTTCTTGGAGCAATTTTTGTAGCCTAATCTTCTAATCTTTCTTGAATGGGTCTCTTATTTTTACTGAACACCACTGAAAAATGGTTTATAGCCAACTTCATCCCAAATTGATGGAATTTTTTATAATTAAGTATTAACATGTGGGGTCTTCTTACATGGGGCACGAGGGAAAATGTGACACAAAGCAGATCTCTCAAACCTGCCTTAGCCTTCTAGTTGAGTGTCACAAATGGAAGCTCCAGAATTAGCAGCTCCCTGCTGTCCTTTTATGGAAAGGCTTGAAAATGAAAGAAGAATTAAAAATAAAACAAGTGGGATGGTCCAAACTGATCTGAATGAATAGCTATGAGCCAGAGAGAAAAGCATCCCTTGGCAAGTTTTAACTGGTTACCTCAGCATGCCCTGAAAATGCGCTGTCTGTCTTCTAAGCCACTGGGCACCCTTTTTGGCAGAACCAAATATTCCTATTTAAACCATAGACGTTACCCATATTAAAAAAAGAAGCCTCTATTAAAACACACATCTTTACACTGACCTAGTATTGGCATGTGCTACACACAACGTAGATAGACACACACATACACACAGCCACACAACAATTTTGAAAATAAAACTCCCTGGGTTAAAATAATGTGCTGAGCAGCTAAAAATCTGTTCAACCTTTTCCTTAGAGATTCCTCCAAAAACTAAAAAGTGTATGTTTGGGGTGGTTCATTTTGGAGATTATCATTTGATCAGTCTGTAAGATTTCTACATTAGTCTGGTCAGATCAAACTATAACCACCATTGTTTCCGTTCTACCAGAATTTTTTTTTCCCTCTGAAAGCCATTCAACATTTCCTTCCAAAGCATGGACAAAAAGAAATGGGCTAAGCTCACATGTTTCCCCAAAGCCTATATCCACATGGAAAGAGCTCTGTGGTGCCTGGCCACATCACCCCAGGGCTCTGAGCCTCTCTTTGGAAACCCACCCATCGCCTGGTCTACAGTAGCTTGTGCTCCCTGGCTGTGGAACCTTAGTTCCTGTCTTTTCCTGCTCTGCTGTGATTTGACACTCAGCTGAGAGCAGGCCTTCCTTTGGGTCTGCTCTCTCAGGCCATTAAAAAGAGCAGAGGGAAGAAAAATCTTGGATCATCTGCAGGTTGATTGTGGTGAAGACTGTTTACAAAGAAGGATCATGGCTGAGCCTGAGCCTTCTCAGCCTCCCATGCCTGTGTATACAGTGAACAGAGAGCTACCCTGGGTAAAAGAAGGCTCAGGGCAGAAGACACGAGGCTCAGGCGTAGTTTCTGGCTGACTAAGCCCCTTCTAACAGGTTCTCTAGCCTGAAGGATGGCGCTTTGCTTCCCAGATCATTTAACAAGTCAGTTACCTCCTCTACATGCCCACGTCATCAAGGCTTGCTCAGGACCACCTTTAGGGAAGGTGTTTGCGGCTTGCTTGTTCCTAACTGCTTTTATTATTCAGCACTATAATTAATATAAATAGGCCAAATTTTTGCTTACTTTTGGATGTTACTTGGAAATTGTGCATAGTTCTTTGTCCTTTTTTTTAAAAAAAAAATCATATCATTGGTCAGAGCTTATTTTCTTCTTCACTTAGCTCATTTGCTGAGAAACAAAATCCAGCCAAGTTAAGCGTTTTAATTATAGTTTCTCTACTGTGTATGGTTTCTCAGCTTTTTGTCTACACAAATACACTTAAGGGAATTCCAATGTGAGTAAATAGTGGTGAGACAACACCTGTAAGCCCAGCCACTCTCGAGGCTGCAGTAGGAGGATCACAAGTCTGAGTCTACCCTAGGCAATTTAGTAGGACCCTGGCTCAAAATAAAACTTTAAAAGGGATAGGGATGAAGCTCCATGTCAAAGCCCTGGGTTCACTCTTCAGGGCCACCACAAGGGTGTGTGCGGTTGGGCATGAAGTTTAGCGGTGGATGGAGGGATACAATATGCATACTACACATGGCAACCACAAAAGGAAATACAGTGATCTGTTATGTGGTTAGAGGAAATCAGATATCCCTATTTAAACCACTGACTTTACAGGCATTACTCAAGTATACTTCACCATCCTGGAGTCTTTGTTAGTGTTCATTCAGGACTCAAACTCATCCCTCTGCATCAAAGAGTCTCACCGGGCATCTTCGTCATGTGTCTGTGTCAGGATGCAAAAAGCCAAGGTGTCTCTGAGTCATGCTGTGTCATTCACAGCATAGGGCTGCCGTGGATCAAAAATGTCATTAGGCTCCACTTGAGCAGTGAAACTTCAGGACAGTTTACTGAAGTTGCTTCAGCAGGGGCAGAAGGGAGAGTGAAGCACCCCTGCTTAAGGAGATGAATTCTGCAGTGAGACCCCCTACCCAGGACTCCAGGCACTCACCTCTTCCTTCCATCTAGATGGTGCCATTCCAACTCCGCCTCTTCACCACCTCCCTCCCAAGCACCCAAACTGTAATCACCACCTTCAATTTCTCCAGCTCCATCTCCCCAGCACCCCGACTCTAAGGACGCCTCCCCCACTGGGGCCTACGATCTGTGCAGCCGCCACATCTGCACCTGCTCTCCCACCCTTGTTCTCACTGCTCACCTCCTCTGCTTTCGCATCCACAGTTGGTCGCTAGACCCCCTGCCTCACATGCACCTGCAATATTCAGCTTGGCTCTGAATTCAGGTTCCTATGAATCTCAGATGCTCCTCCTCCCTTCAGTACCCAGGCTCTGTTTCCTTCATCCATTGGTTTCCCTGTTCTCAAAGACCCTTGTACATTCTCCTCTCTTTCTTTTAGTCTCTCATATCTCCTCCCACATGTCACTCTGCTACGAACCTCTTTTGCAAGACACTGAGAAAATGGAGGCACTTAGCTCAGGCCTTCTGCCAGTATTCCCTCGGCCCTCTCCACCTGCCCACTGGAGCATACAGCAGCTAAGGCCCTCCAAAGTGCTCTTCCTTTGACCTGGTCAAGGACAGCCACTCCGGACCTCTCCAGCTTCTCTCTGGCATCTCTGGTTTTCCTCTATCTTCTAGACATTCCCTGTATCCCTACAAATATGCTGTTATTTTCACTATCCTAAAAAAACAAAAACAAGTCTCTTGTGTTCATATTACATTTTAGCATCTGCTCTAACTTTCTGTATTAAAAAGGCCTGTCCATGTTTGTTCGTCTGGTTCTGTCTGTTTTATCACTCTTAAAATCTCTGCAAATAGTCTTGGAGAGGCTCTCCTGACCCCACAGTAAGGCTTTGTCTCCAGCACGCCTCTGAGACCCTTTGCCAAGGCTCCAGGGATGGCCACGCAAACCTAGCAGTCAATTCCCATCCTTTGTCTTCTTGGGTCTATTAGCATCACTGGACATAACTGATCATCCTTTTCCCTTAAAACACTTTCTCTCTTGGTTTCTAGAACATCACACATGGGGCTTTTCCCCTCCCCCACAGATCACCCTTTCTCAGTCTACCATGCCAGGTCCTCCTTCTCTCCCAGGTCTCTTAATGGAAATGTACCCTCTGAATACAGAGGAAGGCTCAGGACTCAGATCACATCTCCGTGGTTCATGTTCACTCCCTTCATTTTCTGAAGTAGTTTCCTAGCTTTAATCATATCTCCTTATGACTTTCAAATCTATATCTTTGCCCATGTGCATAGCCCTTCTGGATTCTTTGCTCATCCATCCAGCTCCCCAACTGAGCTCTCTATCTTGAGGGATAATCATCCCCCCAGTGTAACACGAAGTTGAGCTCCTACTATTCTGTCCTCCTAGACTTCCCCTCGGTCTTCCTTATCCCTTCGGTTGCCCACTCTAAGCATCTTAAAATCATCTTTAATGTATTTTTATTTTGTGTTTTTTTTTTTTTTTTTTGTAAGCTTGTAAGTGCTGTGTGTGTGTGTGTGTGTGTGTGTGTGTGTGTGTGTGTTTTTTTGAGACAGGGTCTTGCTATACAGTTCCAGCTGGCTTTGAACTCACTTTGTAGCCTAGGTTGGCCTTGAACTCAGTGATCTTCTTGCCTCAGCTTCCTGAGGCAAGATGATTTTAGATGCTTAAAGGGGGCAACCAAAGGGATAAGGAAGACCGAGGGGAAGTCTAGGAGGACAGAATAGCAGGAGCTCAACTTTGTGTTACACTGGGGTGATGATTATCCCTCAAGATAGAGAGCTCAGTTGGGGAGCTGGATGGATGAGCAAAGAATCCAGAAGGACTATGCACACAGGCTGCAGATATAGATTTGAAAGTCATAAGGAGATACAATTAAAGGCATGCACCACCACACCTGACTTTAAGGTCATTCTTGATCCTTTTTGTTTTCTCGGAAAAAATAATTATGCTCCATTACTCTACCTCAGATCATAATCAGAACATGGCTACTTCCTCTCATACATTACAGTCACTTGGATTTAGCTTTTACCTCACCTCCCTGCTTTAGCCCTTGCCCCACTGTGACCCACATTAACAACTGTCAGACCACTGTGATTATGTGTGACTTATATCATATATGGGGATTCCGGTGGCATTGTATGTAACCTTGAGTAACAGCTAAAGTCCTGTTAGTGGCTTCGAGGTCACATGCCATGTGTCCCTCTACACTGCCTGTCCCAATGACTTGACTGTCTTCCCTCTCTCAGCCTCATGACCAAAGCTTCCACTCTGTAACCTTTGGTTTCCAGGATATCACACACAGGACTTTTCTCTTCCCAGTGCTGCTTTCTCTGGACACAAATGTGGTTCAGGTCTTCACACAAATGCCCTTTCCTTAAGGACCCTTCCTGTTTCAAATAAAGCTGCACACTCCACCCCAATGTTCAGCGCCATCTTTCCCCTTCCTGGCTCGATTTTTCTTCACAGAACTTTGCACCCCACCAGATACCCATGTGCCACTTGGGGGTAGTAGGCTGTGGTGGCTGAGGCCCTCACAGGTCCTGTGCTCAAGGCAGTACTGTGTCACCTACCAGGTACTCAAGGAATAATGGCACTAACCTCACCAGATGGTGGGCTTAGTGCCTATAGGGTGCTCAGAACTGCATCCAGAGCCTAAGAAGCTCTACTAAGCCCTACATGGTTGGCTGACACACCATGGGGCTCATCTATCTTGGTTGTTATGCCTCCTGCACTGGAATATCAGCTCCACAAAGGCTGGGCTTTTGCTTGCTCTGTGCACTGAGACAGCCCACCCTGGGAGGAGAGAGCCTCACGCAGAGCCCTGTATATTCATACAATGAATAGTACAAATTCATAGTATTTTGTTGAATTCTCAAGAGTCAATAAGGAAAACTTACTGTAATGATTATAGTATAATGACATCGATATGAACAACAACTAGACTTTTATCACAGACATCAGCAGCAGCCCAGAGGAATTTGTGCTAGTCATTCACAGGTGGCAAGCCTCTGCCAGCTTATTTAGGAAAAAACACAGACTCTGGCCTGCTACACGGGCATGCATTGGTCCTATTTTAGCACTAAATCACTAGCTATCAAAAATCACTTTTCTTTGATAAAGAGTAACTGAGGTGGGGCTGGGGAGAAAGCTTGGTGACCTAAGTGCAGGTCTGGCAAGCACAAGGACCAGGTTTCAATCCCCAGTTCTGTACGTCGTGCCAGCCCAGAGCTAAGCCAGTCATCAAAACTGGGCATGGTGGCACACACCTGTAATCCCAGCGCTGGGGAGGCTGAGACAGGAGGATCACTATAACTGTGAGCTGCGTAGCGAGACCCTGCACCAAGTAAATAAATCTTTAAAAGAAGAGTAACTGAGGTGTTCTAGTCCTAGATCAAAATAGTGTGCCCTCTCAGTGTTTTCTGACTGGAATATTCTTTATGGTGCCATCAAAGACAATAAATACAAGGGGACTTTGGGGCCCTTGGTGAAAAGGGCCCCATACATATAGGACACTTTGATTAGTCTGCACCCTCTCATGGGCTCAGAAACAAAGAATCAGGAGGGCATACTTAAGGATTCATATATCTTAGTGAAACCTTCTCTCTCTGTCTCTGTCTTTCTCTCTGTGTGTCTCTCTGTCTCTGTCTGTCTGTCTGTCTGTCTGTCTGTCTCTCTCTCTCTCTCTCTCTCACACACACACACACACACACACACACACATCAGGGATGTACTCATTCAATGTAAAGGTGCTGGGCTCAATCCCAAGTATGAGAAGGGGATGGGGGCTCATCTCTACAACCCCTAGAAATAGCATTGTTTCGTGGCTCTAACTGGTTTTGGTTCATTTGTTTTAGGGGACTGTTATTTCTGATATGTAATCAGGTGAGAGTGAGGCATAGAGCTCTAAGTTAGGCAGTGGTGGTCTTAGAGCCTTGAGTTTTGCCTCTTCCATTCTGAGAGGAAACGGTTTCTGAAGGGAGGGCGGGCCTTCTCGCTGGGCCCAGGAAACAGCGCCTGGGGCGGCGCTCTCCTTCCCTGTGGTTGCCGCTCCCAGCCGCGCCCGCCGCTCTCGTCGTCACCGTGAACGCACTGAACAGGTTCGCCTGGCTAGACGAGGCTGAGCTGTCTGCGGGAAGTCCAGTCATGCTCACGCCCTGATGGAGAGCCGGAGACGCGGGGGCCAAGCAGGCAGTGGGGCTCTGCTGTTCCTAGCTTCAAACAAATATCTAACTCCACAGAGGTAATGAACAAGTGCAAGCGCCCTGCCCAGCCCACACTGACTGTCACATCTGGAATAGGACACTCTGTTTAAGAGGACTCCCAAGTGGGATCAGCCTCAGGCCCCACAATAACAGCCTGCCCTGACTGCTACATTCTGTGTCCTGTTTCATGAATCATCATGTGACTATCCCTGTGAGACCAGGCCCTTCCCACTTGTAGGAAATGTGGGCCAGGCCCATAGCCATGACCCCAGGGCAGGGATTGTGCCCTTGGAGGACCTAAGTCTCCCTGGACTTCTTTTGATGTCTTTAAGTATATGTATTGGTTTTCCCCATTCCAAATGCAACCCTCCCAGCCAAGACTGTATTTATTTTCTTCTTGCAGAACAGTTCAGAGTCAAGTGGCCAAATTCTAATGTAAAAGTGAAGCACATGTGTGTGCACACGCAGTACACACACACACACACACACACACACACACACACACACACTTTTCCCCAAGACCATCTTCACTAAATACAGGTTTTGTCTTTCTTTCTTTTTTTTTTTTTTTAATTTTGAGACAGAGTCTCTCTATTCAGTTTGGACTGGCCTTGTGCTCATTTTTGCAGCCTCAGGCCAGTCTCGCACTCATAGTGATCCTCCTGCCTCAACCTCCCAAGTGCTGGGGTTACAGGTGTGCACCACCAGGCCCAGTCCTTGACCTCCTTTTGTCCTTGGAGGGAAATGACTGGAGAAACCTGGTAACTGGTAATCAGTTAATTTGTATCCATCTTGAAGAAGAGCCCACAGGACTGGGGAGGTTTGGATCAAGCAACCTCATGCTGCTAGCTGAAATGATGAACCATGGCTGTGTGCTCAAGAAGGCATGCAGGGGCTCTTTCTAGCAAAGGATGAGCCATGTAGCTGCCCCATAGACGACCACTGATCGTGACTGCTTCTTATCTCAGTGTGGCAAAGTAGTGAGGCGAGGTCCTGGTTTTAGAGGTGGCAGCATCATTCTGTGAGAGTAGACAACAATGGTCGAGCAGAGTGACCAGTCATTCAAAGGCTGGGAGCTGAGAAACAAGCTCCACAATGTGCTGTTCCTGGGACTGGAGGCCACAGGGCCAGGGGCTAGATCGCCTTTACCACAGAGAAACGACCTGAGGAAACTCAGGAACACTCAACTTCTCAGCTGCAGGGCATTGAATGCTCTGTCACATCTGGATCGCTGTCCCTAAGCCCATTTTCCAAATCTCTCTCTCCAACACAGCTAAGAATGCACCTTTTGTATAAATGCAATTTGTCTTCCACCCCTTTCCCATCATGAATAGCCTTAAGCATTCATTTTATATAATATATATCCTATGGATCTGTTTGCCAATGTGCTGATATATTCCTACTTTATTGAAATGTCTTTCTCTAATTTTCTTTGTACTGTTCTTTGTATTTTGCTTTTTGGTTGCCTTTCTTTTTTAAGTGAGTTTCTTAGTTGCTTTTGCCATAATATAATTCCCATGGGTATCAGAGGTGGTCTACTACAAGAGCAAAATATTTGTCAATGATTATATATAAAATGATAGTCATCCATAAGGCAAGAATAGACTATGTCCCCTAAAGGCCATCAATTTTAAAATGTAGTACCACTGTTGAGGGCTTTTGCATTCATTTGTTCAACCTTTTTTTTCTGTTACTTTTGGCTATGTACACTTTTGAGAATGAAGAAAACCTAATTTTTTTCCTTAGAGAAATATTGGTTCCAGAACTAGGGCATGGTCAGCTTGAGACTAGCCTGAAATGTCTCAATGTGCCCAAATTAAGATACTGCTTAAAGATGAAGGTGATCTATCAGTGTTTTAGGGCTCAGCTTTATGATGCTCTGGTGGACTAAAGGACAAGTAAGAAACAAAACAAATTTCATACATCATAATCCATTAAGTGGGACTCCCTGAATCCCAAATAATATAAGTAACTATGTAAGTAAACAAATAGGCAAGAAGGAAAAGCTCTTGTTTAGAGGATGATATCAAATAATAAATCTAGAAGAGTGGTGATGAATTAGAAAATCTCCATTTGACAGCCATCATCATTGGTCAAGCAATGGCCGTGACTCATCCACATGGCTGACACTGACAAAGGATCTATAAACTGCGGTACAGGGTTTCAGGGTAATCCTGAGGGGATTTGACTGATCTTGTCAGATACAAAAGTTACATTTCTTGTTATATAGTCCTTCCTTTATCTTGGTCTTAACCATCCAGCAGAAAAGTATAAACACGAAGTATAAAAAATAAAGCATATTAATATGCTGAGCTGTAAAAGGTTCAAGTCAGCAACTTCTGACACTTCCAGTCCTACGGAAAACTCACTACTATGATGGACTACTGGACTATATTGAATCATTTTGCTGAATTCATGCACCTACAATATTTAAATGACAATGGAATACCCTTTTCTGACAAAACTAAACAAAAAAAGGAGATACAAATGAAGGCCCATTTTACATCTGTATATACAAAATAGTTAGGATAGATATACGGCTACTTTCTCTTAACTCAATGAGAAGAAAGATTTGTACTAATAGTGTTTGGACAGGATATTATGTCTGCATCTTGTGCTATGAATAACCACTAAGAAGACAACAATATGCAATGTATTAATTAATGAAACTGTCCTACTAATCGGTTTTGAATCTGTCTCATTGCTATTTGTTTCTCAATGAAATTAATAAAAATACAAAAAAAAAAAGGCTACAACTAGTGGATAAAAAATGTGGGAAGTAACAGTATGTCTCCCCATAAGACACTTACAAAGGGTAACAGAGAAACTCTACAATTGACTACGCTGATCAAGCATCACTGTTAACATTGCCGGTAATGACTTATGTGGCTTCTAGCTTAATGTGTTAGTGAAAAAAATGAGCATCATTTCTATGATCTCCCTTCTGAAAATGTATAATCTGAATCCAAGAGACAAAAGATATCAGACAAACAAAATTGAGCAATGTGCTTCAAAATAACTTCCTGTATGATGCTAAAATAAGTTCAAAATACAAAGACCAGGAGATGGTCTAGATTAAAGGAAACAAAGGAGACATGATAGCTAAACATAACGCACTAACTCAGATTCTTTTGCTAGAAAGGATATTGTTGAGCCAAATGGCACATTAGCTTTCTGTGGCGGCCATAACAAATTACCTAACAACTGGTAGTTTAGGAGAACACAATGACTATTTTAGGGAACTAAAGATTAGATATGGGTCTCTCTTGCTGGTATCAAGGTGAAAGGAAGGCTGGGGAGATAGCTCAGCAGCGTAAGTGCCTGCCTAGCGAGCTCAAGGTCCCGTTTGGTCCCCAGTGCCACCAACAAGGTGTAAGGGAGGCAGCATTCTTTCTGGAAGCTCTAAAGAGAAACCCATCCCCTACTTTTTAGTTTTCAGAGACGGCACATTCCTGTCTCCCGCAAAACTGGGGATTGAACCTAGGGCCTTCACACCCAGTTACAGCCACAGCCATTTTGATTTAGAGACAAGCTCTTGTTAAACTGCCCAATCAAGACTCTCACTCGTGAACCTCCTGCTTCAGTCCCGGAGAGCTGGGATCACAGGGCTGCCCTCCTCAGCTGCGCCCACATTCCTGGACTCATCCCCTCCTCCTCCATGCTGCCTGCCATTGTGGGCGGAGTCCTCATACAGCCTCTCACCTCCCTTTCTGTGGACTTCTTCCAAGAATCTCCGTGATCTCGCTGGGTTCACCCAGATAATCCAAACTAAGATCCCTATTTTCAGATCAGTGGATTAACAACTTAATGATACCAATAACATGAATCTTCCTTTGCTGTATTAACCTAAAATAGAGTCTAGGGATCTATTTGACCATGAGGGGTGCATTGCTCTTCCTACCACAAATAGTAAAATCTTATTAATGACTCTAGATAAGTACTGTATCAATTAAATTTCCTTATCTTGAAAATTATGCTGGAGTAACATAAGAAAGTTTTCTGTCTCTAGGGAATACACTGAATACGTACGGGGAAAGGCATGTTGTTCTTGTGCTCTAAAAATCCCAGTCTCCATTTCTCTTTTTCAGGGTGAGAGACGGAAAGCGACAGAAAGAGGGATGAAACAAAGGTCGTCACAATATTAACACTTGGAGAATCTGGGCAAAACATAGCTAGAAATCTTTTGTACTATTTCCTGTAAGTCTGAAATTTCATACTAAACATTTAAAAAAAAACAATATTAAATACATTTTCTATATCTGATAAATATTAAAAGTTGTGCACAATATGAATGGCATGTTTATTCAGATGGGTATCTTTAAATATTCTTTTGAAACTTAAGAATATTTTATGAGCTGGGGAAATAGCTCAGCAGTCTAAGTGCCTACCTGGCAAGCACAAGGACCCAGTTTTGATCCTTGGTACCACATGCCATGCTGGCCCAGGAACCCGGGGGACGCCATGCTGGCCCCCGAAACCAGGTGTGGTGGAGCACAACTGTAATTGCAACGGTTGGGAGGCTGAGACAGGAGGATCACTACGAGTCTGAGCTGTGTAGTGAGCCCCTATACCAAATAAATAAATAAATATATTTTTAAATGTTTTAAAGAATATTTTAGGGCCAGCCAGATAGCTCAGTGTATTAAAGCACCTGCTTAGGCAGACACAGGGACCAGGGTTCCATCCCCAGCGTGCCGTGCCAGCCAGCCCCCAGGGCACACTGAGACAGCAATTGAGACTGGGTGTGGTGGTGCACACCTGTAATCCCAGCACCTGGGAGGCTGAAAACAGGAGGATCACTATGAGTCTGATTTATGTAGTGAGACCTTGTATTAGATACATAAAAAAGGAATATTTTAGTAGGTTGTATAATGACACTTTTTGTAATTAAAATAAGTTAGGACCTGCGAGATAGATCAGTGGACTAGAGCACAAGCTTAGGCAAAGCACAGGGACCATGGTTTGATCCCCCATCCCCCATGCCATGCCATCCCCATCCCTGGGTGCACTGAGCTGACCCCTAAGCCCAGGTATGGTGGTGCACACCTGTAATCCCAGTGCTGGGGAGGCTGAGACAGGAAGATCACTATGAGTCGGAGTTGAGAAGTGAGACCCTATACCAAATACATTAAAAAATAAAGATAAAAATAAGTTATATGCTGGGAAATCTTGAGCCTAATATGAAAGCAAAATCAATGATTTTGGGCATCATACTCCTGTAGCCCCATAACCTGGGTATTAATGTTGAATATTCTAATTTCCTGTCATAAAACCCAATCTTCAAAAATGTGGCCTTGAAAGGAAAGCTTTTTTTGTTTTTTGTGACTGGCACAGCCCCGCCCTGGTGGTGGGGTTAGTGCAATATGTAGGGCCAGGCATCAAACTGCAACCCTAAGCTTGCCTAAGTAGGCACTTTAGACGGTTGAGCTATCTTGCCAGCCCAAAAGGAAGGTATTTAAAAGCAGACAAGGGTTGGGGAGATGGCTCAGCGGAATAAACACTTCCCAGGCAAGCGCAAGGGCCTGAGTTCAATCCCCAGTTCCGCCAATAAAAGTAGACAAATTGGGCGTAGTGGTGCATGCCTTTAATCCCAGCACTCAAGAGGCTGAGAGGAGAGATTTGCTCTGAGTTCAAGGGCAGCCTGGACTACATGGTGAGACCCTGTCTCAAAAGCAAAGAAACAAGTATGCAAAAGGCTGTTACTTAATGGCATTGCCCCACGCTGATACTGCGATTTAGACAAATGTGCCATCATTCGTTATGTCAGGTGAGTGTTAGGAAGCTGGGGATCGACTATATGGATACTCTTTGTTTCTGTAACTCTTCTCTAAACCCCAAATTAGCTCAAAATAAAAAATTTAGAGAGGAAAAGGCTTTGAATATAAAGCAATGTCATGCAAAAAGTGCTATGGCAAATGGAATTTATTCAAGAGAATCCTTAAAACTGGTGACAGTTATGAAAAGCAAAAAATAGGAAGAGAGGTGGCACAGACATGTCCAGTGGAGGTAAGTCTCAGGTGGGTCCCTCATTAGGCATTTCTCTGGGTGACCTAGGCACTTCCCTCAGCCTCAGCAAGGGAAAGGGGACAGTTGGGGCTTTGGGGGCATCTAGGGGCAGGAGCTAGGGCGGGTCGGTTCCAGCAACAATTCTGCCACTAATAATTCTGCCCTTGCAGTCTGCGAAGGAGGGCTTTGTGGCAATTTAGGAAAAATTACAAGTGTATAATTTTTTAAAAGAAAAATGGACCAAATCATGAGCAAGAAAGGGTAATTGGTAAACCAGGCAAAGGCTGCTAGAGAACTCCCCCTTTGGTTAGAGACTCAGCTCAAAGGAGGGACAAATGAAAGGAAGCCGTCCTGAGTGCAGTGTTAAAAACACGAAGCTGTCTTCACAGTGCCAGTCCTCCCAAGCCCCGCAGGACCTTCATGAAGGCAGCTCACCTGAGACCTTCATGGCAAGGCTCATCTCTCCAGCCAAGGGCCGGCCCTCTGTGTCAGTGCAGCGCAGCCGAGACAACACAGAGGGCTGTCTGAAGGGGGGCGGGGGCACAGCAAGCCACGACACAAACTCTGACCACGCTCAACAGGTAATCATGGAAACCATAGCTTTGCATACTGCGCCTCTGCCTTGGATGCTGCTGGCTCAGCGGCCCAGAAACATGTAATCCACCATGGGACAGCACATCTCCCAGACAGCTCTGCTCAGGGCTGAGCTGGTGCTTACGTGGCACTAAATCCCACTTCGAGGCCACAGGGGGCGAGGAGGAGAATGTGGCTGGCTCAACTGTGGAAAATTGGGACTGTATATATTGGAGGTCAGGCATTGAATATCTAGAGGTCACATTAGAAATGTTCAACTACAACAAAATTAACATGAACAATTTACGTTGCTTTGGGTCACTCAGTGATGTAGGATTTCTGTCTGAGGGCAGACATCATAGATTAAGCAGTGGTGTGACACTGAAGAACTGTTATTAGCCACAGGGGAAAAGCATTAGGGCAGGATAAGGGGGTGCTCCTAAAAGGTATGACACTTAAATTCACTGACTTACTTGTGGGAACAATGATGTAACAGAATTCCCCCATCCTCTGTAGGGTTTTTCCACAGTACTGGTCGGGGCCTGAACCCAGGGCATTCAACACTGAGGGATATCCCTCAACTCTTTTTAACTTTTTTAATTTTCAGACAAGGTCTCATTAACTTGCTAAATTGCCCAGGCTGGGCTAAAATTTAAAAACCTCCTGCCTCAGCCTCCCAGAGTATTAGAACTATAGGCATGTGCCACCATACCCTGCAAGGGCGGCATTCATGTTTTCTTTTGAGACAGGGTCTCTATGTAGTTCAGGCTGGCCTTGAACTCACAACCACAGCCTTGGCCTGGAAGAGAGATCCTACTAAGGAGGATGACAGGTGTGTGCTACCACGCCCAGCAAGTTACATTCTTAAGGGCCTGCTGCTCAACTTTTTATTCAAGCGAACATAAACTATACAGAAAGCCAGCCATATGTAATATCCCTATGGTCTATTTTAATTACAAGGCTTATAAATAACTGAGGAGTTGAAATTTACTGGGCTTATTCCAAAGAGCTATAGAAAGGGGTAAATGGATTGGGCTACAGAAGGGGCTGAAAGTACAACTTGTAGATACCAATGTCTAGTGTTGGAGTTCAGTGTGAAGCCAGGAGCTAGAAAAGGCTGGGAAACCAGGTCGTACTAGCTGGTTTTAGCACATGTGGTATGTGCTGTGCTTTTTGCTGCAAGACAATGGTTTTGCTTATTGTTCTGCAAACAAGAGGCCAACAGGGCCTAGGCGGCAGTGTTTCAGGAGCAGAATGTTGTGGGAAGTTGTACAAGTGCATGAAGAGGTGTGCATAAGCCTCCCTCAGGTCACAGAGAAAAAAAGATATGGGAGAAAGGCTAAGTACTTTCAAGCCATCCAGACATCTGGCCATCTACTGCTGGCCTCCCAGCTTTCAGGATACGTTCTGGAATAACACAGACCCTAGCTTTGAGGGTAGGAAAGGCCAATGAGTGTACATGGGAAGACTTGCACAAGGCCGGGCCAGAAGCCAGGGCAAGGCCAGGAAGGTGGGGCATGCCCAAGGGACTGGCCAACTCCAACACAGATGACACTTGAGGCTGTGCTGCTGTTCTGGGGAAAGAAAGAACATTCTAGACAGAAAAGTTAAAAGCAAAGACAAGGAAGTGTCACTGACAGGTCTGCTTCGTTTTTGGTATGGGATGTCAAACCCAGGACCTCATACATGCTAGGCAAGTGTATTAACATTAAGCCAACAGTCCCAAGGCCACATGACAGTCTGAATTGCAGACCTGACTTTTGGGCTTTTTATTGGGATTGTGCTAAATATTTCTCCTTTCCTAAGCATGAACTTGACTTTTATTATTTACCCACTAACACAGGCAGGTCTACCCCCATTAGGAGACTCTAAAAACATCAGGCTCTATAGCTGATTACAGCACTCCAGAACTACATCATCTGGAGATGCCAACATCTGTGAGATCAATTACTTACCAGAAAGGTTATTTTTTCACTCTGTCTTTTAATACTTCATTTAAAAATGCTCTGAGTGAACAGGCACAGCTATCTGTTACTAGCAATGGTCTCATTTCTGCTTTCCTAAGTCACGGGCCTAAAGGGATTGATCGTTCCTTGGGATAGATCCTTCTGCTTCTGCCTTCTGCCTCATGGTCCTCCTGAGTGCGAGGGATCTTCTCTGGTCTTCTTCCATTTCAAGGTTGATGGACGCAGAGCTGGTGAATGGATTTATCACGTGGTTAGAATGTTTATTCCAAGAATAAACATTTAGAAAGTATCCAATCAGATTATGCTGGCAGCAACTTTTGAGAACATTGACTTGAATGACAGATGGAATAGGAACAACTTTGAAACTCCTACTCACCACCCTGACACAATAAACTATGCAGGATTTATTTACATTTGTGTTTCAACTGGATCCTACAAATAGGGTGAGTGGGTGGGGACTATGCAGGTATAGATTCAGAACAGACTAAGAAAGCTAGGAGTCAGTGCCCTCTAACTTTTCCCAAAGAAGTCCAATTAGAAGAGTTCAGATTCTTCTTTACAGGTACCATTGTAACAGACTAAACCTTAAGATTTATTTATTTATTGGGTACAGGGTCTTGCTACACAACTTGGACTCCATAGTGATCCTCCTGTTTCAGCCTCCCCAGCACTGGGATTACAGGTGGGCACCACCATGCCCGGTTTCAGTGGCTGGCTCAGGGTGCCCAGGGGGTGGGGCCAGCAGCATGTGGTACTGGGGATCAAACCCAGGTCCTTCTCCTTGCCAGGCAGGTGCTTAGACCACCAAGCTATCTCCCCAGTCCCAGACTCGGTCTTTAACAGACTGAGAAGGTGACATGAAACCCAAGGGGATGTAGGGCAGTAAGTATAGCACCCAACATAGGAGGAAGGCCTTTGTAGGTCACAGCTTACTGCTTCTCTTGGCTCTAAAACATGTCTGGGACGCTTCAGGCTGGGGAGGAGGGGAGCGCTGGCTGACCAGACCTGCCTTTGTAGCCCTTTGCCTGCCTTCCCCTTTGATTCTATCCTCAGGTTGATGAGTATTTCTCATCTGAAGAAACTGCCTTAGTGGAAGACGCGACACTGAAGTGAAGATGGCTTCTGCTTGCTTCTGCTAGCTTCACAAGCCCAAGCCACTTAAAAACAGCCCTCAGTTACTAATCAGATACAGTACTGAGACCACATCAGAGGGCCAGTAAACTCCAGCTGGAGGAGGCCTGGCCTGCTTTTCAGGCCTACGTTCATTAGGATACAGCCCTATTTACATGTTTGTGTCTGGGCCAACACTGTTTTGTGCTACATGGGCAAACCTGAGTAGCTATAACCAAGAGCATATCTTCAAAGCCTAAAGTAGTTGCTGGGTCACTCTTCACAAACTTCCAACTTCTGGGTTTTATCAAAGTACCCCAATTTGAGGACGGTTAAAAAAAAAAAAAAAGAAATTCTCAGGAAAAAAGTCACCCATAAACACTAAACATCTATTCCTTCATTATACTTTCAGAACAATACCTTATGTCCCCAGTCCCACATTCAGGCCAAAACAAATATAAAGGGTTACAAATATTCAGATTTTATTATAAATAAAATACTGGATTTTTTTTTTAAACATAAAAAATGCCAAATGTTGCATTTTATTAAACACCCTGGAGAGCAAGACCGCAGAGGTTAAGGCAAATAGCTAATAACTAACGTGAAGGCACACACAAAAGGGCCACAGTTAGAATCGGAAGGAAAAATTCCAGGGAAAAAGAACAGTATCTATCCTGGTGATACCCAGCATTCTGCGGCAGCCATTCTGTCAATTTTATTACACAAAATACAGATAAATGGAACTGTACAATATAACAATGGCTATATTGCAGGTCTGTAGTTAAGGCATCATTTGGTAAAGAATTTTCATTTTAAAAATAAAATTCTGTTTAAAAATATACCATATAGATGGAATAGAAAAGGGGGAAAAAAAAAACCAAATAAAAAAGCCCCGCCAGGGACCAAGGCTTGCTTGAACATCCCTTGGTAGTCTATTTTTAGTCATTTTCCTCCACTGGGACCAAATGTGCATTAGGATATAGCCACTTAACAAGAGGACCTAGCCTGGAAACATGCATGTAAGAACTTGGCAAGACAGAGCTGCAGCTCCAGCGAGGGCACAAGAGGCATGAAAGGAGGAGCCAGCACCGCAGGGCGGGCCGGCTCAACCTCGCGTGGTAAGCTGCGGTGCGCCCCAAGGAGCCCCAGAACTGTGCACAGCACCTCTCTGTCCAGCAGCAGCGCTATTCCTGATACCCTAAAAGCGCTACGCCAGGCCACGATCCCTCAGGACACTGGCTCAAAGAACTCCCAGAAAGGGCATTCCCAGCTCGTTCCTGGCCAGAGCCATTGTGGTGTCAAAGAGTCCCTTGAGAAACTCCCTTGATCATGCTGTGCCCTGTCAAGCTGGTGTTCCCACTACGGCGCGGGCATTATAAGCAACATGGGGCTGCAGCTTAGGATTATCAGGACTGCAGTGGAATGTCCTGAGTTGGGGTGAGGAGGAAAGCAGGCTGACACTCATGTTAAGACAGGGGACATGCTGTGAGCACAGGCAGAGAGCACAGCACCGCACAGTTGATGCGATCCAGAGTTCTAGATGGAAGGGAAGGAGGTACAGAGGCATGCTATGCCAGTGAAGAGGAACCAAGCGAAGACGTGAACGGACAGTGCCAACTAGAAGTAGGAGCAAGTATATTTACATAAATTCCTTACTCTATAATCATGATAAACAAAACAAAAAACCATTCACACAAAAATATAAATTTGAAATAATTAATAGCACCAGTGTGTCAGATAATAGTTTCTTTCCCCCGCTACGCAAAGTACAAAGTTGCATAGTGTTAAAGGCTATATATGAATGTCAAGGCAGGTTGGTAGGCGGAAAGCGGGTGTGTGGCAGGGATCTGTCACACTGTGGTCTTCCAAGAACACCACAGAGCTGAGGACTAAAGGTTGAGAAGCCCACTAGGAAACTCCACATAAGGTTCTTCTCTGAGTGGAGGAAGGGTCAGCGTGGGTGATTCACAAAGTGCAGGGACTAGATGGTGTCGGCAGCTGTGTGAAATACTGAGCGCAAGCGTCTGCCACCAGGACTTGGCAAACAACGTGTGAGGAATTTCAGAAGATGGAAACATCAGAAGAAAGCTGGAGCTAAGGTCAAACATTTCTTTCTCTCCCATAGAAGGGGAAAAAGCTCATAGGAGATCCTAACACTACAACTTGCATCTGTTTGATCCCATCGTTAGAAAAGCCTGGGACAACATTTGTTTTTGTTTGTCCAGATCTTAGGGAACAACTGTTCTCTCACAGATATTTTAACACTAGTTCCAAGACTAATATACTTAAAAAAAAACAAGAACAGCTAAGAATTATTTTGATGTTGGAAAAAACTTCAGTGGTTATCATATCCCTGTTGTTTCTCCTGTGTAACCTCCATTTGTCAGAATAGTAAAAGATGTCTACTGGTCTAGTGGTGAATGTAAGCTGCCCATCCAGATTTAAATTGTCAGCTGCCCAAGATCTGAAAAAAGTTCATCTTCCTAGTCAATTAACACAGGAGACACCCTTCCGGCGACTCCCGCCAGGGTCTCCTGGAGATGCTCACATATGCTGCATGCTTACCCATGGATGGCTCAGTGTGCCAAACTTGAAAAGCTAGCACGACTGACGGCTGGCTATGACGTTCTAATGACCAATACCTTTGGCACAGGGTGCTTACTTCCTTTTGCTTAAAAGGAAGGGGGGCAGAAGATGCAGACACATTTTCTTTATCCATGGGCTGGGTATACTGGCCACTGCAATGCTATGATTAGTAGCCAAACTTTTCCTTCATAGAAACAGGGTACTGAGACTGAGGAAGTTCTGCTGGTGTCGAGGCGAGAGGGGCGGGCGGCCTGCACAGCCCTGGAACGCACAGGCTCCTGGAGCCACGTCCTCACGCGAGTCAGGTGGGAAGGTGTGGGTAAGGTAGCAACATGAGTGGAAGAGAGACTTTATTATAGATAAAACCCTTTGTTCCCGGTTCAGGATGTGTAACTTGCTTCTCTTTAAACTCTGTGACTTTTCCTAGTTCAAAAGGACAGTGATAGTGATGGAGAGCAGCAGAGAAGTGGGGGTCTGAAAAATGTCATCTTTGTGTCAAGGCACTCGTGGCCTTCCAAGTGCCCCCCTGTCAGGGGATGCTGCCTCCGGCTCTCCCAAGGCTAGGGCTTCTCGATGGACGGCGTGTTGAAACAGCCGGACGGTAAGGTCTTCTTGATGTCCTCCAGGTTGCGTATGTCCTTTAGGATCTCCGCGATATCTCGGTTGTAGTCCAGAATGGCAGCTTCCTGCTTCTTGGCTTCATTTTCCAGGTCCGACACTTTCCTATCCAGATCACTGACCTTCATTTCATCTTTGGCTTTGCTCAGGGTTCCCTCAATCTCGTTGATCTTGTTCAGGTCCACTGTGTCCAGCTGCCCTGTAGAGCCAGAAGGGAAAGACACCTTTAAAGAGAACAGAATCGCACAAGCACAGCCGCTAGCTTGTCTGTAAACTAAGCCAGCAGCTGCCAAGACATGCAAGTGGCCCCACCCTGCAGGTGGCTGCTGGGTACCACAGCATAACCAAGCAAACAAAGGCCCACAGGGGCAAATGTCCGAGCACAGTATTCAATACTGGGCCAGATGTTTTTCTGTTCTCTAAGAACATGGTTTTGGAGAATGTCTTTTTAAAGGCACAGCTCCAGTGCCCCAGACCTTAAGCTGCCCTTGTGGTTTTGAAGGCCATCTGGTGATACTTCATTCCTTTCAGGTTTGTATGTGTGGCCTGTATGTCACTATGGTGCCATCTAAACAACAAAAATCTCTCAAGATGGAATCCTGAGCCCTCAACTCAGATAAGATTACAGGAAAGGTGGGTGAGTTTAAGGGATTACTTCCTGACTTGAGCAGTTGGGCACCATGGGGAACCTTCTAAGGGAAAATGCCCAAGGTTGAAGTGCTGAAGTAACTTCAGCAAAGTTTTAAACAAGTCCCCCAGGAGACAACCCACTCAGGCCCCCCTCCTGTCCCTCTCTTGGACAGAAGCTTTCTTTCCCTCAATAAATATATTTAAAACCAAACCAAACCAAAAAAAACAAAAAACAAAAAACAAGTCCCCCCCAAAAGAAGTTCTTTCCACAATTTCTTCACGATAAAAAGCAGACACAACCAACAGCACTTCATGCATATTCTTCTTGATTAAATTCTCCTAAGACTACTTGACTTCAGTGATTTTCAGATGTTAAATAATTTGCTAAACTTTGCATAACCTATAGGCAACGAAACCGTCTTATCTAAGTCTGAATTCTGCTCTTCTCACTTTCATTTTAGACCCATCTGCTCATAAATAATTTATTATTCCTGACATTTGAGACAGATAAATATCTCCCACCTAAGAAAAAACTCCACCAAAGAAAACATAACAACCTTTAGCAGCTGTGTCTAACCTGCAGCCTGCCTGCCTTTTCTTCTCTCTTTTTTGTGTGAAAAAAATCACCATGGATCACATATAAAATCTATCAAATGGTTAATGTATGCAAATAACAAAACTTCATTTAAATGTTGTAATATTCTTAAAAAAGAGGTCCAGAAAATTAAAATATAATGTCTTGCTACAAAGGGTCACACCTAGAATATTACTACCTTATTATGGAATCTGACCCAAAGTATGTCTGTCCTGAAATAAACCTTGCCCCATATCGTAGACATTCTGGATTAGGAGAATGTTTTAGTATGCTTACATTTCCTTGAAAAATGAAGGTCTTTTTCTCTTTGGACATGAAAACTTTCACCTAATCAAACTGTCTCTTAGTAAGCAAATGAAGAGAATTCTTGGCAATGAAACCATGGCCATGTGAAAGTATTTTTATTCTACACTACAATCCTTTTAAGTCTTTGGATGAGACTAAAAGAAAAACATGCTCTCAGGATGAGCTAAAATAAATTATTGTGGAACACGAACTTGGAACCCCACACATGAACCCCACTAGTCAGCAACGTATATTCAATGCGGGTCAGGTGGAAGGAAGGTGTGGGTAAGGTAGCGACATGAGTGGAAGAGAGACTTTATTATGAATAAAACCCTTTGTTCCTGGTTCAGGATATGTAACTTACTTCTCTTTAAACTCTGTGATAGTGATGGAGAGCAGCAGAGAAGTGGGGTCCTGAAAAGTGAGACCTGAGACCACGTGTTCCATTTCGGCCATGGTCATGAGAGGCGCCACATAAGCTCCTGTACAATGCTACAACTTACATGGTTCAGTTCACACTCGGAAGTTGCTAACCATATGAAAACTAGATTAAGTCAAGTCTTTCTTGAAGGTTCTACCATGCAAGACACATACTCATTTTATGAGGCACTGATTTATTTGTTCATTTGGATATGGGCAGGTCTGAGATAGAGTCTATTATACAGTTCAGACTGACTGCAACTCACTACATAGCCCAGGTTGAACTTGAGCTCATGGCAGTCCTCCTGCCTCAGTCTCCCTAGTGCTGGGATTATAGGCATAGTCCAGAATGCCTATATTACGAAGCATTTTTAAATGAGCAAGAAGTAAAAGAAATGAAAGGAATTTAATCAATCACTTTGAAGGGATTTACATACTACTCTTCCTTTCAATCAACTACACCAGATCCCAAGAACTGACTCTATGGTCACTTACCCAGCTGTTCTAAAAGGTCATTAATCATGCTAAGGAGGCTGTTGACGGAGTTCTTGGCCTTTCTGGCATTGATCTCTGCTTCCTGAGCAGCCTGAGAGGCCTGTGAGGGAAAAGAGATAAATAATGTGAACAGTTCTGGCTACAGTCATTTTCTCTGACTATTTTCCCCACAGTGAGCCCACAAATCTAATTTCCAGATGCTGTCTCCTTTTCTAACTTATAAAGTTATAAGCTCTTACTGAAGATTTTTGGTTTTTGGGAATGTATTTTCAGGATGAGGATGCTGCCCTTTCTCCTTTATGGAACTGTCCTAAACAATCAGTATAATAATAATAATGTCAACATTATTATGTTTGTCTTTAAAAAAATAAAGGGCCGGGTAGATGGCTCAGTAGAATAAGCACTTGCCTGGCAAGCACAAGGGCATGAGTTCAATTCCCAGTTCCACAAAAGAAAAAAAAAAAAAAGTCAGTATCTGGGCTGGGAATATAGTTCAGTGGCATAAGTGCCTGCCTGGCAAGCACAAAATCCTGAGTTCAATACCTGGTACCACAAAAAATCAATCAATCAATCAATCAATCAATCAATCAGTATCTCTCCTTTTCCTACTTTCTTAAAAGAATACTTGGAGGTGGTTTCATAATAAAATCCACCAAGCAGAAACAACTCATTTTATATGAACTTTAGAATGTAAAACATCCTTCAAAGCATTCTTAGGGATTTACTAGAAATGCCTTATTCTTAGAAAATCTTCATAAACAAATGAACCTTTTCTGTAAATTATCCCTCAACGTGCAAGCATGTAGCAAAAACTCCTCAGCATCTCCTTTATTGGCATGATATAATTTACAATTTCAAAATTAACCAAAGGTAAATACATTTGGGAAAATTCCACAAAACCTGAATAAACACTGTGAATGAGTCACTGGGAAACAGCAGTGGAAGAGGAAATGTCTAAACATCAGAAACCAGATGCTCTTACAAGGAGATCCAGTCCGAGATAAATGAGCAGCCTTGAGCTCCCTACCCCACCACCATTCCCCCTCTTCTTGAGGTCAAGACAACACAAACATTCGGGGATCAAAACAATGTGAAAATGTTAAAAAGAAAGGGAGGCAAACAGCCTTCACAAGTAAATGGTGAGTCTCCTGCACTCAGCAGCTGTGTGTCTGAAGCCAGCGCAGGCTTCCGGGAGTGTGCTGGGACAGTGGCCCGGATGCGGTCAACCTGGGGCTGGCCGGCTCTGGGACAACCAGAAGGGTTTCCTTTCAAAGCTGACACGAATGACAATGCAACAGTGTAGGTGAGGGTGGTGGCATGTGCTTCAGAAGTTATTTACCAAGTTAAAAAAAGATCATCTTTCTATTGCTTGAACTAAATCCTATCCATTTTTCAAGTTCATAAAAAACATAGAGTTTGTTTTCTTTTCTTTCCTTCCTTCCTTCCCTCCCTCTCTCTCTATTTATGTATTTGGTACAGGGTCTCACTATGTAGCTAGGACTCGTGATTCTCCTGTTTTCAGTCTCCCCAGCTCTGGGATTACAGCTGTGTGCCACCACACCCAGACTCAGCTGCCGGCTCAACATGCCCCAGGGACAGGGCTGGCATGGCATGCAGGACCAGCGATTGAACCCTGGTCCCTGCGTTTGCCAAAGCAGGTGTTTAGTCTGCTAAGCTATCTTGCCGGCCCTAATTTTCTTTTAAGAAACTCTAAATGCAATGTTTTCATAAACATATTAAAAAATGAAGTCCACAGACTCTTAGCACATATAACAAACACCTATTTTTCCTTTATGGGACTTTGCACTTGAGCTGCACAGAAAATTTGGGCAATCCAGACAAACAAAAGGATGCTAGAATGAGGGGCTTGCCTGGGAGTGCTTCCCATCTCACTTCCCCAGGCTGTATCTTTCCTTTCTATCTCAAGATCAAAATGACCCTCTGTGAGGGTCTCTTTTTAATAGCAGAAAAGAAATATACCGAAAGTGTGTGATTCTGTGACAGTTACACTATGCTGGAAAAGAAAAGAGTTCTATTATGGCTCCATTAAAGTCTTTCAAAAGCCAAAGATAGCAAAGAACAACAACAACAAAAATGGACCCTAGCTCTCGCTTGGGCCCTGCATTCACAATTCAGGGACGTGCTGGGCCTGGTGGTGCATGCCGCCTTGTAATCCTGAGGCTGCGGCAGGGGGAGCACCACAAGGTCAAGACCAACCTGGGCTAGAGTTCAAAGTCAGCCTAAACTACGTGAGACACTCTAAAACCGCCCCCCAAAATCAAAAAGAAAAAGAAAAAAAAGCTTCACTACAAATAATGTTATATATACATTTTCACAAAAAGTGAGAGTTAAACTGGATGTAAGGCTGGTGCAATTGGTAACGTAGTAGAGAAATCATCTTTAAAAATGTCTTATAGATAAGAAACTGGCCTTTGCCACTAGGGAACAAGTAGACGGAAGAGCCAGAAAGTAAATTAACTTCTCATTACATTTCTTTTATTACCTTTTATTTTATATGATTATTTACCCACTTTTTTAAAAAAACACTTTTTAAATGTCTGAAGACCTCAACTGTGTAAAACAATATTTTGGTTTCCCCTGAGAGTAGCTTTGAGACAGGACAGCTGTGTGAGAGCCACCTGCCAGAAAAGCTACATTCTTTTTTTTCTATGTAAGCTACAACCCAAATCTTGGCCTAGAAGTCCTCATGTGAAAGACCTCTCGACAGGCGGGGCCTGCCTTCTCCAGCAGCCCTCCTCCCTCGCCCCAGCGAGTGCGCCCGGCCCTCACCATGCCCGCCATCATCATGTCCTGGTCTGCGTCGCCCTGCTTTCTCCTCAGCTCGCCCTCTGCTTCCTGCAGCTGCCGCACCATACTGTTCACCTCATTATCCAGATCGGTCACCTCCGCAAAGGTCTGCTCCGCCTCGGCCTTGGTGCTGGTAGCGTTCTAAGCACGAAATAAGCAAGAGGCAGATGTAAAGCAGGTTTCCCTTTACTACAGCACACGTCTTCTCCTTTTATAATTTCTGAAAGAGCTCACGAAGACAATCCAGAAAGAGCAGCACAGTAATTCATATTTATGTGAGCTCCAAGTAACAATAATTAAAGAAAATGATACCTAATGATACTACTTAATATCTAATAATATTACCTAAATCACTGCATTTTCTATTTTATAAAGCGTATTCACTTTTATTTTCTTCTTTAATTTTCAAAATTACCTGCTTTACTATTGCCATTTTCAGTTGTGGTCACACAGGTAGCACACGATAAACGTTCTTTCACTTTACAATCTAAAAGTTAAAGCGAGCCTAGCTCTTCTGAGTAGTTCATAATGTACAAAGGGCCAGGGAGATAGCTCAGTAGAATAAGTGCCTGCCTGGAAAGTACAAGGTCCTGAGTTCAATCCCTGGTACTGCAATCATCATAATCATCATCATAATCATCATCAAGGCCACAACTCCAAAATATGAGTTCATAAAATATTGTACCATTAACTCAAAAGCAAACTGTTATAGAGAAACGGAGACATTTCTGTGATTCTTAAGCTAATCTGAGAATTAGCGCTAATCTCTCTTTTAAATAAAATAAGATTGCTCTTTGAATATGAAAAGCCCAGGGTAAAAAATGACTCTCGAAGATGAAAGTACAGGGTTGGGGATGTGGCTCAGCAGCATGGCACCTGCCTGGCAAGCATGAGGTCCTGAGTTCAATTCCCAGTACCAAAAAAAAAAAAAAAAAAAAAGAAGGAAGGGTGAATGTAAAGAGCCGTGGTATAGAAAGCGACACAGGATCTTGGGTAGGGTAAAGAGGTTTACAAGTTGTGTACAGCACTTGTTCAGGCCTACACTATCTAGGAAACACCGTATTTGTTGTCAAAAAGGACTCCATGGCCTTTGATTCCCCACCTACCCCTACCCTCTATAATACCCCAGACCCCACACTGAGACACTGAATTTTTAAGAACCCTTCTACTGATCTCTCCTTCTCTGTCAATATAGTTACCCACTCCATCTAGTACTATTTAAAAAGGAAAAGACAAGGATAAGTCAGGACAGTTTTACAAGAGCTTGACGGGGTCGCACAGCGCAGAGGAGGGGGAGCCCGCGCACCTGCTGGACGGCGCTCGCGATCCGGCCCGCCTCGTGGGCCTTGCTCTGGGCCTCCGTGGCGTCGGCTGCAGCGCTGCCCAGCGCCAGCCGCGCCTCCTGCGTCTTCTCCTCGGCTTCAGCAATGGTCTGGATGATGGCGGGGATCCTCTTCAGCGCTTCCTCCGCAGCGGTCTTATTATCATTCACGCGCCTATCGAAATCTACAAGAAGTTCAAGGAGCACACTCGGACTGAGTTCCTAACGGGCGAACCGGGGACCCTTTCGGGGAGCTGCAACTGGCCTGTTTCATGAGCAATAAAAGTCGGGGGGCAAGATGAAAAACAGCCCGGCTTGAAATCTTAGCAGAGCAAAGGGACACGCACACCTCTGCACTGAGGCCTTCCGGGAGGGGCTGCGCGAGCAGGCCGGTTTCAGGAAAGAGAAAGCTCACTTGGAAGCGGAGGCAGAGCAGTGAGTACGCCGCTGCGACCAGCCCCAGCTAGCGAGGGCTCCCCTGACTTCAGGATTATGGTGTGCCGGGCGCTGAGTTGAAGCCCTAAGGTCCCCACAACGCAGGCACTGTATAATTTTTATAAATGAGAAAAACTGATGACTGAAGAGGTTTCTTTGTGGAGCAGGGATTTATTTAAACTCAGTCTCACTGACACCAGAGCCCATAGTTTCCATTACTACCCTATAAATCCTCCTTATTTGATTATTTTATAAGAGGTGAATCCAGAGCTCCTCAGTGACCAAGCACATTTCTTTTCTATGTAAGATGAAGAAAGAGAAAAACAAAGAATTAAATGACTTTGCCAAAGAAAGGCTAATTATCTCCATTTACCAATTTAAGTCAGGTGAGTAGGCAGATTTTGGTTATGTGAATTATTACAACAAGAAATACACCTTGTATGGCTTTTATCTTAAGGTATGTGGGGATAAAATGACATAAAAACTAGGATTTTTTAAAAAAAAAGTATCAAGTACAGGGTCTACAGGATGTCACTACACACACTGGACTCATAGTGATCCTCCTGTTTTCAGCCTCCCAAGCACTGGGATTACAGGTGTGCGCCACCATACCCAGTCTCCATTGCTGTCTCAGCGCATCTCAGCATGCCCCAGGGGCAGGTCTGGCATGGCAGGCTGTGGATTGAACCCCAGTCCCTGCACCTATCTAAGCAGGTGCTTTCGTCTGCTGAGCTATCTGGCTAGCCCAAGCACTAAGATTTTCTTCTGACTACTTTAGCATAAAGAAAGGAAGGTGGGGCTGGGGATGTAGTTTAGCGTTAGAGCACTTGCCCAGCATGTGCAAAGCCGGGGTCAGATGCTCAGCATAACAACAAAGTGTGGAGTTAATAAAGTGTGGAAAAAATCATGGTACCTGTTCAGTCTAACAGGTGTATGGGGTACACTATTAACTTTCACTTTTTGCATGTTTGGGGAGTATCATGCTAACACTAAAAAGACAGAAAAAAGAAATAAAAAGGAGTAGAAGAAGCAAAGCATGTACTTGTTACTTGACACTCTTGTACCTTTCAGGTTGTTGAGAATGTCATTGGCTTCTTGTAAGGTATTTCGTCCCTTTTTAGCAGCTTCCTCAGCAAGAGCCTTGGCAGCATCCGCACGGGCCAGGAGCTGGTCAGCAGTCTGCAAAGGCACTCAGTCAGGAAATGACCCTCTGAGCCCCCCTGCCCTCTCCAGCAGAGAAACGCCTTGAGGCAGCTGCTCTGAGCCTGCTGGCTCTGCCATTCTGGTCCCACGAGAGACATCGCTCTATCAGGATGGTCTCGCTTGCCTCCAGAAATGAAGCAACCTGAAAATCAAACCAACCTGCTGTTCAACTTTGCCACTCTCTAGAAGTTTCTTCACTTCCAGTTCCTTCCCACTCATGTCTTCCCTGAGGTCCTCATAATCCTTTAACTTCTGATCAATCAGACGATCCAGATCTGCAGCTTCTTTCTTTATTTTGTTTGCTTCATTCTATGAAAAAGCAAGTTTAAGATTATTACATTCTATTTATTTATTTAAATGTATTTGGTACAGGGTCTCACTACACAGCTTGGACTCACAGTGAGCCTCCTGTTTTCAGCCTCCCCAGAGCTGGGATTACAGGCATGCAACACCATGCCCAGACACTGTAGTGGGGCTGGCGAAGCATGTGGTGCCAGGGATTGAACCCCAGTCCCTCTGCTTCCCTAAGCAAGCTCTTAGTCCACTGAGCTATCTCTCTGGCCCTAACCTTATATTTTAAATTAAAAGCTGATAAAAAGTAGCTTGGGAATGCTGTAACACTTAATGTTCAGCTGTTAAGAGTACAGCACAGACCAAGATTTTGTGCACCATTATTTTTAAATTAAGGTATACTTTGCACCGTGAAATTCTGTGTTTACTTTGTAGTCTGACAAATATATTTACCTATGTATCCAATACTCAATCAAGACACAGAATATTACTGTCATCCTGAGCTTCCCTGTATCCCTTTCCCATCACCTGTCTCCCCCTTCCCTCCTGCAGCTGCCACTGTTCTGATGGTTATCACTGTAGAGCAGTCTTGAGTATTTTCAATGTCAAATACATGGAATCAGACAATACGTATGTATCTGAAGAAATCTAAAGACTCATAGGATATCAACACTTCAAATATAGAAAGTAAAATTTAAGAAGATACAGATAGTAAGAAATAGACTGTAAAAAGACAAAGTAAAACAGTAAATTTCAAGCCTAATTTTTAATGTCAAAATACATTTATATAGAGCCCTGTGGAAGGAGCCATGATTACAGTACAGACATGAAAACACTACTAACTCCTGAATGTTTGACCTGCCTCAGAATATCTCAATACAGCTCTTTCATTTATTCATTAATTCATTATTAATTTTTAAATTTTTATTGGGGCCGGGAGAATGCTCAGTAGAGTAAGTGCTTCCCTGGCAAGCGCAAGGGCCTCAGTTCAATCCCTGGTTCCGGGGGGAGGGGGGGAATTATTTATTTGATATAAGGTCTCGCTACATAGTTCAGACTCATAGTGATCCTCCTGTCTCAGCTTCCCCAGTGCTGAGGTTACAGGCGTGCCCAATCATGCCCAGTTTCAGGGCCAGCATGATAAGCCTGGGGTTCTGGGGCCAGCATAGCAGGTGGGGACTGAACTTAAGTCCTGTGCTTGCCAGGAAGGCACTTAGACCACAGAGCTATCTCCCCAGCCCACAGCTCTTTCATTTACACCATCCTTATTCAAATGGAGTTCTTTTTGAAACAGTGTCTGGAAGTAAGGGGCTACAGGCATTGTGCTTTAAGTAATTCCGATATATTACAATTTGGGCACATATGATTCACCAAAGTATCCTTCACTATTTAATGTTAATAACTGATAATCTTTATAGTTATCAACATTAAATTATAGCAAGACTTTTTTAACTTAGTGAATTCTACTACCATACAGAAAAGAGAACTCAAGTGTGTTAGCTTTGGATGGGAGACACTGGCGATCCAACAGGCTCTTACAGAAACCAGAGGGTGGGGATGGGCACGAGGACATCAGTGACCGCCAGCACCGCTGGTGCGTACCTCCAGTGCCTCTGAGTCCACAGGGGCCAGCTGAGCCACGCTGGCATAGATCTCCACAGCCTTGTCACCAGCCCGCTTGGCCTCCTCATGGACGCGGGCAGCTTGCTGTTCTAGATCCTCTGAGATATTCTTTGCTTGTTCATACCTAAGGAATAAATTATAGGTTATACCACTATTATAATATTCTCAAAGCCTCAAAGAAAATATTACATTAAAACGCTTTCATTTAACACCAACATTTAGGCCAGGGAGATAGCTCAGTAGAATAAGCGCTTGCCTAGCAAGTACAAGGTCCTGAGTTCAATCCTTGGCACCGCAAAAAAACAAACAAAAAAGAAACAAATTTAATACTAACATTTAGCTGAAATTTATATTTCATTGCGTTACTTATATACAGTCTGATCCCAATAGATTGAGCACCTCTAATCTTCAAATTCAAAATGCCTCAAAATCTAAAACTTTTTGAGTACCAACATGATGCCTTAAGTGAAAAACTGCACACCTGACCTCATGGGATGGATCACAGTTAAAATTTAGGCACAACAAAAGCATGAAGTTTTAGGCTATGAGTATAAATCACTCATGAGTGTTGGTGAGCTTTGTGTTTGGACTTGAGCTCCTTCCATGAGGTGGCTCATTACATCTATACAAACATTCCACATTCTGAAGAGTCCAATACTTAAGGCTCTTATACCACACATTTCAGATAAGGAATTCTCATCTTATAATTTCTTATTTTAGACCTCTTTAAAGATTTGTAATTCAAATATGTTTTCTCTAATTTATTGGATTTTCTGTCTGCATTTTTCATTTATGCAGCTTTTTAAAAATGTATTTAGTATAGGGTCTACAGGGTGTACAGGGTCTCCCTACGTAGATCAGACTCATAGTGATCCTTCTATTTTCAGCCTCCCAAGCGCACACCACACGCCCAGTCTCAATTACGGTCTCAGTGTGCCCTAGGGGTGGAGCCAGCACGGCACACCTGGGATTGAACCCCAGCTGCTGTGCTGCTGTGCAGGCCTAAGCAGGCGCTTTAGTCTGCTGAGCTGTTTGGCCGGCCTTTATGTACCACTTTAAGCACCGTGACTAATCTGGTTACCACTGTCCAGTTCTGTAACTGGATCAAAAAAAGAAATCTCTGTGGCTCACAGTCCTCGCTCTAATTACTCTACTGTTTCAAAAGCATGATGAACCGGAGAACTCTGCACGAATGCATGCCGTGAATCCACACCAGCTAAGTCTTCATTGAGCTGGTGCTACGAACAAAACGAGAGAGCTGCAAACCCCCTTTAAATTACACTCACTTCCTGTTCAGCTCTTCAATCTCAAGTGCTGTCTGATTTTCTCCTGCCAGAGTCCTCAAAAGAAGATCATATGCCTCTGTTGATGTGTCGTTGGCGGTCTTTGCCACCCGTACAATGTCATCAGCTTCTTGTTTATGGCTGCACACAAAAGAAAAAATACATCATGAAGCAGACCACCTGACAGGGAAAGAAGTAAAGGTTAGGGCATTCTTATTTTATTATACAGAGTCTGCCAAAAAAATTACATACACTTCAGCAGTTCACCATACTAATAAATATCTGGCACTAACGGCCTCCACTGTGAGCACCTCTGGCAACTGCAGAGGCCAAAGGTAATGTGTATTAATCTCATGATGTCTCAATAAATTTAGTATTGAACTATTTACACAAGCTTTTCTTTTCCTGGAATACACGTCTGTTATGGCAGCAGGTCGGTGCTCTCCTGAAGGCCCACACAGCCAGGGGTGGGCTTTTTCAGGGGTGGCTGGATCTAGAGTGTGTGACTGATTCATGGTGCGAAGTGCGAGGGTACCAGCTAGGATTATGGGAGGGTGCTACCCCACCTTAGAGCACCCCATTGTAGCCTGGGTATGATGTAAGGGACAGCAAGAGGCTCACTGCCAGCTACTGTAGGCTGTCACTTGCCTGCTTTGCTACCTGTTGCCCGCCATGAACTGTTTTACCTCTCCGATGCCTGCCTGCCACGCCACCCTGCCTTGGAGCCAGCGGATTCTGGGCTAAAACCGCTAAAGACTGTGAGCTGAACAAACCTTTCTTTTTTCTTTTTTTCAGGGGGTGGTGGCAGACTATCTAGACATATACCAATGTGGGCAGAAATCTAAAAATACTGAAAAATCTTATCAATTGAACTTTGCAGTGTTGTTTTTTTTGGCGGGACCGGGGATTGAACTCAGGCCCTTGCGCTTGCCAGGCAAGCACTTATTCTACTGAGTCATCTCCTCAGCCCAACAACTGATTTGCAGTCATTTTGATGGGGCTACATTTATGAATATTACTCTCTAAACTGAGAATCTATATGTGCACATAAATTAGTGGTATAAAATTTATAGGAGTAAATGTTTATATTTATTTAACTTTTTACTTTAAAGTTTTGAAGTTAAAAAAATCTACAAAATGGTATGATTTCGAGATATGCAAATATACTTTAAACCCCTGCATTCTAATAAAACAAATATTCAAAGTAAAAGGAAGTAGAACACATTTCGGAAAGGAGAGCGCACTGTGCAGTGGGAACTGTGAGACGACACAGGGCCACACGCAGGGGAGGAAGGCCGCGTCCTGACAGCCTCATGGGGTCTGCAGGTTCCTACCGCTCAGCAAGCTTTCGGGCCTCCTCCGCCAAGAGAGTCATGTTGTTTGGGTCCCCGGTTGACTCTGGTTGTGTGATTGACTGAAAGAGAAATAAAGCATGGAGTCTCAAAGGACTGAACTGATTAAGTTTCACAAAGCAAGTATCAAAACTAAATTGTTACTAGTTGGGGGCAAAAAGAATGCTTATTTTCACAGATCTTTATTTAATATGAACACTTTTTACTTCAAATTATTGCTACTTTCAGTGAAGGATAAAGAAAAATGATTTTTCTCAGTACCAAAGTAGAAGCAAAGTGAGGAGAAAAAACCTAGATGCCCGTAGGTTTTTGTTTTTTGTGTTTTTGGGTTTTTTTGTCTTTTGGCAAAGGGCCTCCTATGTAGTTTACACTGTTCTTAAACTTAGTATGTAAACCAGGCTGGCCCCAACTTGAGCATCCTCCTGCCTCAGGCTCCTGAGAGCTAGGACTGCCGGTGCACACCACCACACCCAGCCAATTTCTCATCCTGTCTATGCTGTTACAGGACGAACAGGACCAATACGGCTTTCTTGCTCTGGAAGCAAGATGGGGGCAGCTAAAGAACCACCCATGGCCACTAACACACTTGTTACAAACGACCAAAGGGCTCCCCCAACCCGGCCTCCCCGATCGATCTTCTCGATCGCTCACCACATTGGCAACAGCGACTCTGGCTTTCTCAAGTTCTCTGGAAGCGATTTCAATCAGCTGCTCTGTGCTCTCTACACGGGCCCGCGCCTGCTCGGCCAAGCTCCCGGTCTCGCCGATGGTATTCCGGATATTCTGCAAGCGGCTAATCTGGCTGTGCAGGGTATTATTTACTCTCTGAAGTCGACTCATCAAATTTTGGTCTACATCTGAAATGGCATTGCCAGAGAACATCCATAAATCATCTGCGTGAAATCTGAGACACTGGTTATTTTTTACTTTTCAAAACAGCACCTTTCTGACTAGTTTTCTAAGCTCCCTCACACCTGCGCAGCAACTAGACGTCTCTTCGTCCCACCTGCCCATAAGCCCCTTTCTTTGTCCACTGTTTTTTTCTTCTGGGGATGGAACCAAGGGCCTTCACACTGAGCTACATCTCCAGCCCATTTTTAAACTTGGAGATGGGGTCTCACTGAACTGCTCAGCTGACCCGGCTGGGCTCAAGCTTGTGATCTTGCGGGCCTTGGCTTCCCAAAGTGCTAGGACCACACGTGTGCATCACGATGCCGGGCAAGTCCTCTGTGCATCCTCTACTGTACACCCCCAGAGCTACCAGGTGGCGGCCAAAGAGACGTGAGGAATGTCTGATAAAGGAAAGGCTGATATTCCAGTCCATACCAGATTTGATCATAAATGTATGAACCTGTTAAAAATGCTGCCAGTCCTGAAGCTAAATATACTTCATAACTAGGAAAAAAATCTATGTTTAACAGATGCTGACCTATGGTAAAATCAATTTATTTTGTACTTTAGACTTTTGGACTATCCCTCCCCCTTGCTCTGCATATCTATGTAGTTTCTTTCAAACTGATCTATGCTTTAAAATAGTTTTTCAAATGGTCCTTTATTAGTTATGTCCATTCAATTTAAACTTCATACTTGGGTCCT
>NW_004524849.1:436660-437565 GCF_000260255.1 Octodon degus | reverse complement strand
GTATGAGGTTATATTCACATATAAAACCCATTAAATATTGCTGTTTAAATTGATCAGTTCTGGGAATAAATAGAGAACCTAGAAGTAAACTCACATATCTCCTGCAAACTTTCAACAATATTGCCAAGAATGTATATCAGAAAAGTACTGAGTTTTCAATTAATGGTGTTAGAAAAACTGGATATCCACATGCAGAAGAATAAAATTAGATCCCTAATGGCTCATTAATTATAAAACTCAATTCATGAATTAAAGATTTAAGTCTAGGACCTGAAACAACGAACTGCTAGAAGAATACCTAGGGGAAATGCCTTAGGACACCTGAATGGCACACACTTTCTGGACAAGATTCCCAAAGGATAGGAAATAAAAACAAAAGCAGACAAATGGAATTGTATCAAACTACAAAGCTTCTACAGTGCAAAGGAAAGAAACAATTTACAGAATGAAAAAGGCACGTGTTAATTATACAACTGGGCTTGATATCCTGAGTATGTACAGAACTCCAAAATCTTTTTTATTTTTATATTTTAGGGAAGGATCTACAGGGTGTTCAGGGCCTCACTACTAAAGATCAGACTCGTAGTGATCTGCCTGTTTACAGCCTCCCAAGAGCTGGGATTACAGGCATGCACCACCATGCCCAGTCTCAATTGCCTTCTCAGCGCACCCCGGGGCGGGGCCTGCACGGCAGGCCCAGGGATCAAACCCCTGGCTCCTGTGCCTGCTTGCAGGTGCTTTAATCTGCTGAGCTGTTTGGCTAGCCCTTCCAAAATCTTAATAGCAAAAACACAGTGTGATTTAAATGCAGACAGTAGGTCTAAACAGACATTTTCAGGTAGCATACAATAACTAGTAAGAATATGAAAAATTGTTCACCATCACTAATCACCAATAGAATATAT
>NW_004524849.1:434444-435720 GCF_000260255.1 Octodon degus | reverse complement strand
TTCCTGTGCGACTGATGGGGCACTCTGAATAGGCAGGTCTGTACACTCCAGATAAGTCTGCCTGTAAGCAGGTGACAGAGGTGATTCTGCTTTACTTCTGCCTGCAGAAGAAAGCTTGCATGCCCATTCCTCTGACTTTAAACGTTGTCTGCTGACAACGTTCTAGTTCTGACCTTTCCATGAATATTAGATTACTATCTCAATTTCTCTACTGGGCTTTCTGGTACATATCTTAAACTTCTACAGATTTGTACTTCTTAAATTTGTTCTCTCTGGGTCATCTCAGAAGAAAACGGTTCTAGTTACCCTAAGCAAAAAACTAAAGACCCATCCTGATTCCTCTCTTTCCAAATCCTGATCCAACCTGGTCGGGGCTTCCTCTTTTGCTCAGTCCTAACCATCACTCTTTACATAGCAGTCAGATTGCTCCTCTTAACAACAACAACAACAACAACAACAACAACAACAACAACAACAACAACAAAAACCCCACAATGACAAAAACCACTACATTTCTAAGTTTATCAGAGTTTCTCCAGTGTACTTCCACTGGGTTTGAGGTAAGACATAAATTCTTTCTTACCACCAGCATGGTCCTAACCAACCCATCCCCACGAACTCTCCAGTCTTGTAACTATCCCCTCGGCCTCCAGCAGGCTCCGGCCACCCCGAGCTCCTTCTAGGTCTCGTACCCAGGTTCCCTCGGCTGGGAACACCTGCCCTTACTTCTTATGCGGCTCATTCCCTCATCCTTCAGAGCTCACTGCATAGGCATTTCCTTAGAGAGGCCGCTTACAGAGTACTTTCCATGCTTATTCTCCATTTGTTATTCTTCCTCATGCTTATCTCAGTGTTTCTTGTGTATTCATTCTTTAAATTATTTGCCTCCAAAGTGGAGCACACAGTCTTTCAAAACGAGGCCCCTTCTATCTTGTACCACGCTGTCTCTGGGGCTCAGCGCAGAGCAGGTTCCCAATCAATGCCGGTGGCATGGACAGACGCAGGGCTGGCAGCTCACCTTCTCCTTTACCAGTCGGTAACACGCCGGACACTCCTGACAGCCAGGCCAAGACCGATTGTAGAAATAGTTTTCTTCGCACTGGTCACAACGGTTTCCCACAAAGCCTTCTCTGCACTCACAACGACCACTGTCTTTGCACTGGAGTGAAAGAGACCCCTCGGGATGACAGTCACAAGCTGCAGCACAGGAAGGAGTACACAGAAAGTAAGAGTAGGGTGCACTTTTTTCTTTACTCAAGATTCAACAATAAACTGA
>NW_004524849.1:428328-433924 GCF_000260255.1 Octodon degus | reverse complement strand
ATCACTAAACTCCTCAGTGGCCTTTCCCCACACCACAGGATCTTATCCCTGCCTTCCACTGTCCACTGCCTACTACTCCTCTAAACATGGAGAACACCGAAATGCAATGTTCCTCTTACATTATTTTATAGTTTGTTTACTCACTTTGTTCTCTGAGTTGAGCAAGTGACTTTTGCTACATTCCACAGGAGAAATGAAGGAATTTAGAAAGCAAAAACACCAAACTGTTCTGAGGCCTAATTCCAGGCAAGTGTTTATGCCAAGGAGAAGCAGATGTTTATACACAACCATACCAAAAGGGCCCCAAGGGTGGAAGCAACTGCAGCCAGGAAGTCAACAAACGCAATGCGAAAAGAATTCCTCCCTGTGTCATTACCTCCACTACAAATGCGATCAATAAAAAATGAAGCACAGTGGGCAAGCTCAATAATCAGGGGAGACTCTTCTTTGGAAGCAGGAAGAATCAGAAACACCATAAATGGAAGAGAGGTAAGGTGGCAGCAAAGAAACCAGAGAAGCCCTCCATTTCCACTGTAGAAAAGAACATGATTTCATGGAAGAGAGCATCCGTGATGACTGAGGTGAAGCCCAGGCTCCAGAAGCAAGGTGGCTGGCCACAGGCCGGCAGAGTCCTTGCTAACTAGAACCAGAGCAGACTCGGGCTCACAGGTTAATAGCACGCCTTACGTTTGCAGCCTTCAGGTCCAAATCCGAAGTGGTTGACCTCACAGCGTTCACAGTGCTGCCCAGTGATGCCAGGCTGGCATTCACACTGGCCGCTACGGATGTCACACTGCCCGTTGGTGGAACCCAAAGCATGGCAGTCACACCTGGAAACAGACACAGGATGTTTCTCGGGTAAGGAAAACAGACTTTTAGCACGTGGTGCTGGTTTTCTGCACAGTACAGGTGTGATCTTTATCAGAAAACAGTATGTTAAGGGCTATGACAACAGAACGCAAAAGGTTATCATTAACTCCTGAGGTTCCAGTGATTTCTATGGGTGCTACTCAGAAGCTCAGTTTCGAGACTAATACCACCACTGTGTTCTGAGCGACACGGTATTATGCTGCTGTCAAGCAGGCACTCAGACTTCCTGGGCTGCAGCCCAGGATTTATTCTAAGCATCCCAGAAAGGACCTCGTAAGTATTATTTTAAAAATATGCTCAGCTGATTCTGACACAGGTGGAGCCACTGTACCCCACCCCTCTGTGCCATCAGCTTATTATAATTCTCCAGCACTGGCCCTAAAAGACATACTTCCTATATTAGGGATTCAAATCATTTGGAATAAAATCAAGTCACCTATCAAGTATAACTTATAAAAACCCACTTCTTGTGACACAAAAGTAAAGAAGACCCCCACAAAAGGCTCTGAGCCTCACCTCTCACAGCCTCGCCCACTGTGCAGGTTGTAGAAGCCCGGGTCACAGGTGCCGCAGTCCCGGCCCGACACGTGAGGCAGGCACTCGCACTGCCCGGTCACGGGGTTGCAGCTCCTCTGCTGATTTACCGTCCCGTACGGGTTACAAGCGCAGGCTGCAGCGAGGAGACCGGGATAGCACAGAGGACATCAACGGAGAGGAAGACAATGAAAAGCACTCAGACAGACTCCACACTTGTGCTGTCCCATGCAGAAGCCCCTGGTCACTGGCCGTGAAGCCCTTGAAATGTGGCAGACTGATCTGAACTGAGATGTGCTATGAATGCTGAAAATGCATTTTAAATACTGGATGTGGAAGACGCAGTTGGAGGTGGGGGATACACATTTAATTCACAATTTTTCACTGGTTACTCATTAAAATAACATATTTGGCTATATTAGGTTGAATAAAATATATTAGAGTGAACTTTCCTATTTCTTTTTACTATTTTAATATGATGGCTAAAAATTTTGAATTATACAAATGTAAAAACACAAGTCACACTGTACTTTTCACGGACAATACTGCACTAGATCAAACTACTGTAAGTGTTCCAAGAGACAGAGATGAAGAATAAAGGATTCTGAAGCACCTGATCAGTGGCGGATTACCTCTGCATTTGTCTGGTGGATTAGGAGCCAAGGGATTTCCAAAAAATCCATCCTTGCAGCGATCGCAGTAGAAGCCAGCAGTGTTATGGATGCACTTGAGGCACTCGCCCGTCAGGCGGTGGCAGTTCCCCACTGCATTGGGGTCGATGTTGTCACTGCACTGGCATGGGCGGCACAGCCTCACAGGGCCACTGCTACCCTGGGGGTCGCCAAAGTAGCCATCATCACAGAGCTCACATCTCTTACCTGGGGATGAGACAGTCCACTGTTACAAAAGAAACCCTAGGCTACCACAGGCAGGCTGGTGCACGTGTCGGATGAGAGGTGTCACAGCGCAGGGGAGGGTGGCAGGCAGCAGGGCCGCAGCCCTGGCACAGAGTCAGATTGGGGAGAGTCCGTCTGCACATCTCTATTCCCTCCTAAGAATGCAGATGACCATGGTTTGTCTACCTCACTTCAAACATTCTGACAACTAACCAAAACCATGTGCTCAAAGTACTTTTAAATGACTTAGCCCCAAGGTTCCAAGCTCCAGTCCCCAAGAACAGCACATTCATATGCTTCTTTACCTGATAATATTTTAGAAAGATGACATGCCACTCTGGACCCAGGAGGTTCCCCAACTAGGGTGGGCAGAATGTCCTTAAAATATAAAAGGTACCTGCTACCTCTTATTCGGCAGCATCAGCCAGTACAGGAACAGAGATATCTAGAGAATAACTTAGAAATTGTCCATTTCCTCCTATTTCTATTGGGGCTAAGGAAACAGAAAGGTCAAGGGCCCTGCCTGCGGCCACAAGGACAGCAGAGAGGCGGCCGGAGTCAGAGCTCTTCCCGCTGCACACAACTCGCTGCTCCTCATTCCGCTTCGTCCACTTTAGCGCCCTCATCAGCCCAAGTTGGATCAATATCTTTGTAGCAAATAGGGCCTACATTTGCCTAAACTCTCTAGAGAATTAGAAGGTTGCTCATGTTATGAATTACATTTAGAGACCCCCCCAAGGGTCTTATAGGTGCGGCTTGAGAAGGTGATATCCTACCCTACCCCTCCCTTCACTGTCTGCTTCCTGGTCACCATCCCATGAGCAGCCATTCCTCAGCTACAACCATCTGCCATGGTGCCCTGCCTTGGAGCCAGTCAGCTACGCACTGAAACCTCTACTACAAGCTGTGAGCCAAAGCGTGAGCCTTCAGGTGTTGCCACGTACTGCTGGGGTTTTAGCTAACTCTACATTGAGAATGTCATTTTCTCTTTTAACTTAGTCTTCTTTAAGCATCAGATATTTTTGTCCCAGTGATAAGGAAAGTAAGATTTTGATACTAGAGATGTGCATGGGGTGTGTGTGTGGTGTGGTGTGGGGGGGGAGTCCTCGCTATGACTGTACTTGACCACGTGGTTTCCATGCCTTTGGAACTGGTTCTATAGGAGGAGTCTGGACAGGCCTGGAGATGGAGACAGAGAAGAAGCCCTAGAATGCTGATGCTTGCAGGAAGATTCGGCTTGGATATCAGAAGACCAGAATGCTGACAGATATGCAGATTGCAAGGAGCAGGCTCAGGAAGTTTCAGGGGAACAAGAACTCAAATGGCAGTCCAGGCCATGTGCATGCTCTGGCAGAAATCGTGTCTACATTTTGCTCATGTCCTGAGACTTTGGATGAGATGGAGATGAAGGGTGGTGGACCAATTAGTGTGGGAGAGAAAACCGCGAGGCAGCCCAGCACTCGGGGTGTGGCAGCATACTGTTGAGGCTTTAACTAGCTCTACGCTGAAAACCCAGGGCCAGTAGCACAACTTGAGTGACTTTAAAAGTTTTGAGTTTCACCACAAAGCTTGTGTACAGTTGAGGCCTACAAAGTTTGAGCAGAGGAAAGTTCAGTCTCTAAAAGTATTAATATTAAAAAAGTACCTTACAGGGCTGGAGAGATGGCTCAGTGGTCTAAAGCACCTACTTAGAACAAGCTTGGCAAGGCATCAGGGATGGTGGTTCAATCCCCCAGCACCACATGCCAGCCGGCCCCGCCCCCTGGTGGGCTGAGCTGGCCACACACACACCACACACTCTCTCTCAAATAATAATAAAAAAAAAAAAAATTAAAAAAAAAAATAAAAAAAATAAAAAAGTACCTTACAAAAGGACATCCTATGGACATGGAAGGAATCTGGAAGGCCTCACCTGTGGAAGACTCTGTGTAGAAAGTGGAAGGCTGCTTTAGGAAGACAGCCACGGGGCACCTGCTCGGAAAGACCACCGAGGAGAAACTAGCTTCCTGGGATTCTATTTACAGAGCTCAGCCAAACAGACAGGCAAAATTCCCTCCAGCCATGATGCAAAAGAACCAAGAAGCTAGCTCCTGCTCAAGCTGGCTGCAGACCCTGGCAGCAGCCACGTGGCGCTGGTCATACAGAAGGAAGAGTTAGGGAGTCATGGAGGCTTCCAGCCAGAAGCAGCCCAGGCTAATAAAGATGCTATCATGGAGGTACAACAGAGCGTAGGCAACTACAAGGAGAATAGTGCCTGGACAGGCTCCAAAGCCCACACCTCAATTACCAGAAACAAGGTCAGAAAGTGCTATTTGAATAAGGTCACTTTTCCAGGAGCTGAGGACTTTGATGCGGGTCATCAGCATGAAGAACTCAGAAAAAAAGACATTGAATAAATACTCAGCCCTTGTCCTCCTCCTCTGTGTGCTTCCTGGTGTCTGAACCTCACACAGGTAAGATCTGACATAGCACACAGGCTCTGGAGAAGGGCAGTGAGCAGGTGTGGAAGGGCAAGTGAAGGCTCCCAGCCCCTTGCCCAGGCAGGCTGGCTAGTGGGTCACTGATACTCGGGGAAGTAGTTAGGGCTGAAGATGCAGATGTTGAAGTTACAGAAACCAAGAGGCTTCTGAATTCTAAAGAGGAGATTTGATCACTTCAGGGGAGAATGTAGACAGCTTGACATAAAAATCCTTAGTTGATGAGCAAAGACAATGGAAGAATACCCAAGGAAGGGAGGTGCAAGGAAACCAAGGAGGAAGTGACACAGAGGGGAGAAGGGAGGGGGAACAGTGGAGCAGCTGAGAAACGGAGCAAGGTAAGCACTAAGACTAAGGCTGGACTTGACAAACGCAGGCTGATGAAGTGAGCAGAAAATATGGAGGGGGAAACACAGGGTCCTAGAGAGGATGAGATACTAGCGACCTCGTAGCCACCAGCCACCAGACGCTCACCCAAATCTATCCCCACATCAGCATTCTGGCAGCGCCTCAGTTATGCTTTTTCATCAGGATATTTAGCTATTCTAGAGATGCCCCATAGTTTTAGTTTTAAAACTTGCTTTAAATAAAAAACATAAAACTAAAATTAGACAGAAAAGTTAAAACAGATCCCGGTAGCCTGTGAAAAAGTCACTCCAGAATGTCCCTTGGTTGCTATGACCAGTCTACCTTTAATTACACACTAAGATCTGAGCTCAAATTCCAGCCAGAATATGTACGTGACTCGGCGAGCATCATTTTTTTTAGCCTTATCTTCCTTTCCCCCATGGGAGAGGCGTCTTCCTTTTTTTTTTTTTT
>NW_004524849.1:423253-427582 GCF_000260255.1 Octodon degus | reverse complement strand
AAACAGGAGGATCACCACCAGCCCGATCTGTGTAGTGAGACCCTATAGACCCTGTATTAAAAATACAAAATAAATAAAATTTTAAAAATGAAGCAGGGTATAGTGATAGTAGTATTTTTAATAAGATCTACACTGTTTTGATACAAACCTCTACCTCCTAATTCATCATTCACTTCAAGCCAGGTGATAACCAAGAAAAATAAGTATATATCACAAACGTTATATGAGACAAATATGGTTAGTAACTAATATGTTTATAGCATTTTCTAAGAACTCATCGAAGAAAGGATTCCTGCTGACGAGATGCTTCAACTCAACCTCACAGAGCAGATAAGAGCTGGCCCAGACTAGGAGAGAGCAGGAGAAAGTAGAGTACAGCATGCCAAGGACAGGGAAATCTTGCAGCACGCCAAGAGGTCCGTGCATGTGAGACACTGGAGCCCAGAAGGATGAAGCAGAGCACAGGTGCAAGGGTGGGCAGCAGGACTAAGGGTGCAGACACTAGGGACTGTTGGTCCCAACTCAGTCTGTTGGGGTGGGACCCCACTGGAAATGGGTTTTTAAAATGTAGGTCACAATGCACACATATATCAAGACATCACCTGGCACTCCATTAATATGTATAAATTGATCTATCAGGTAAAAAGTCTTATTTTAACAAGGCAGAAAAATCAGAGGTATGAAATTCTACACTAATTTCTACTTCCTGTCTGCTCCTTCACCTTAAGCAATGACTGACTGTGGGTTGCAATTCTCTTGTGCTAGAGGTAGGCTCACCAGGACAGGGGCGCTACTGGAAGGGGCCCTAAGGACCACAGCCCCAGCGTCCTCTAACTGAAAGCTGGCAATGGAGCCAAGGCTGCATGGAACCTCTCTGTGGTGGCATGAGCGAGGCTGCCAGGAGAGCAGACCAGGGCACCGTCTCCTCCGCAGCTCAGCACAGGCTGTCCTGTAGCTACGAATGGACTAGTTTTATGCTCTTTTGAAAAAGGACGTAAAAATAAATCTATTTCCCCAAATAACATGATGATCTGCAAAGAAGTCTATATAAAGAATTTTAAAATTATTACTTTATTTTGAGAATCCGAGGACAACCTCACAAAATAAAAAATAAAGTTTAATTTCTCACTTTATGAATGAGAACAACTACTGCAGCCATTGTTATCTCTGGAGCCACACTGGCTGGACCCCAGCTTGACCAGGAAGTCACCGTGTGGCCCTGGGCATGAAACTTGCTGTCTCTGGGCCTCTGTTTTCTTGGTTGTCACAAGGTAAGGACAGCAGAACTTACCTCACAGGTTGTGAGGATTAATGAGGCAATGAAGCAGTGCAAGGGGCACACTCAGAATAGTACCTGGCCGTAAATACTACAGATTAGCCATTATTAGTAACCTGACAGGAATTCTATGTATCCACAATTAACCTATATAATCAAAACTATGGGGAATGTTCAGTTTGTTAATGTATTACAGTAAAAGGCACACTGTCATTAATCCCTCTCCAAATACCTCCCCCCTCACTTCAAATACCCAAAGCAATTCTAGAAGTCCCCTGTCACATCTGTACTTGGGCTGTTATGGCCGCTCTGACATCCTACATTGGTTCAAAACATTGACTTTTCACAGCCATTTTGACCCAGGGGAAGAGTAAGAAGCTGCCCGCGCCAGATGTGGCAGGTACGGCAGGTGGGTGCATGTCACAGTGCTGCCCTGAGCCCACTTGGCCACTGGACTTTTAATCACAGCTCATAATGACAGGAAGCGGGACTGTTAAAACTTCTTCAGGAAGTTCTGAAGATGACAGGAAAAGGTGTTGGAAGTGAGACTGATGTGAAGGGGATGAACGGCAATGTGCCTTTTACGGTACCATCGATTTTTAAATTTTTAAACATTCACTGTATATTTTCATCACATCCTGTATTTTCTACAAAATTTCTGCCTACAGTCATCAAACTAAACAACACACTTTAAAAAAGAAGCTTAAAAAAAGGAGAACAAAACAAAAACCCAAAGCTGCCACCCCCAGGTCTTCTGTAAGACAGCAGAGCAGGCAGACTCACCAGTGGTGCCAACCGGACAGTTGGTGCACACCACCTCCTTTGTCTTGGGGACAACGGCACAACTTGAGCCCCCAGGGCATGGGCATGGCTGGCAGTCAGAGGAGGTGCCAGCCGTTGAGTCTCCGTAGTAGCCGTCACCGCACCGCTCGCAGTGGGGACCGGCAGTGTTGTCTCTGCAGTTACACACGCCTACGTGAGGAATGGGTGCGAGACAGGGCACCAGTGAGTAAAGCGATGCACATCTCCATGCTAGCTGCTAAAAAGCCAGGCCAGCGGGGGCCGAAGACCGTCCCCTCACCTGTTTCAGGGTCACAGGTCTCACTGTGGCCGTTGCAGGTACACAGCACACAAGGACTGTATGGCCCAAGACTTGGAGTTTCTCTTCTGTAGCCCGGGAGGCACACCTCACAAAACTGCCCTCCATAGCCCACTGGGCAGGTGCAGGACTCCACCCAGGTGGCAGGGACCCCAGGACCAGGACGAGCACTCGCCAGGGTGACATCATCAAGGTAGCCAGCAACTGTGTGCGAGTAGAAAGGACAGCTGCTGAGGCACCTCCACTTCCCAAGAGCTGTGAAAGTCCGTAACTAGACACTCCAGGCCCAGCAGGCCAACGTAAACCAGCTATTAGTTTGATTTGTCCACCAGGAATATAATTAGAAAATGGCTTAAATTATACAATGCTATTTACTAAATTTAACAAATTTTCTTTAGGTCCATGAAAGCAATACACATATCATATATAATGTGTTAGTTTATATTATTCCTTTGGATTCCGTGTTACAGTATTAGAGGAGACAGCCTTCCGCGTTATCACATATCCTATCTAATCATTTAAACAATTCTCCTGAATTGCATCATCATTTACTTCTCTCGCTGTAGGTCCCCCGGATCTTGATAGAAGTCAAGTTGTTTAGGAGCTTCTGAAACTCGAAAGGAGTAAGAGCAGGCCTCCAGGGGTAGTCTGTTGCTTCGTGGAGCCTGGAGAGGAAGCAAGCAAGGACCCACTTAACCTCCGCGGTGCTAACTGCAGCTGCAGGAGTGCACCTCTCAGCTGGGCCACCAGCAGTGGGACGCTGAACACTGCTGGTCCCCACTGCTGGGCCACCAGCAGTGGGACAGTCTAACCCAGGCAGAAAGGAGACTGCTGCGCTGACAGTACAACTGAGAAAGGAGAAGGATACAAAGGACGGGTCTCTTTTACAAAGTTACCATGATAACCTGGAAGTTTTTCTTTAATATATATCTTGAGACCAGATAAACTCAAGCAAAAAAAAAAAAAAACAAAACAAAAAACCAACCACTTTCACAGTGCAAGTCCAAAATGCTTTTACAGGCAGGCATCTCACCTGAAGACATACTTCACTGGGGTTTCGCTGGGGTAGGGGTTGCCCTGCGCGATCAAGGGCACGGATACTCTCAAGCCTGCTCCCTCCAGCACGAGGTCTTCCGCCGAGAGGCGCGTGTCCTGTCTGTCCACACGAAAGGAGAAGGACAGGTTCTGCCCGTAACTCAATACCTGGTTGCCCAAGAACTTGGCTGGAAAACAGACACGATGGTGGGCAAGAATGTGAGCGTGAGGCTAAAGAGAAGCACCAGGAAGCCACGGCAAGGTCCAGCCTCACTTACCAGGGGCAACGAAGTACCTCGGGAAGTAGCTATCGGAGATCACGGAGATATCTTGCCTCTCAGAGGACCACTCCAGAGATGTCTCAGAGCCGTCTCTCTGCTCCACACGCCACCCATCCTCATCTGCAGACAGAGAATAGAAAGAAACGAACTGCTACACTGTAAACATCCTGATTCCAGATCCTCTGTATCTTGCAAAAATGTGTTGACTGTACCTTGTCTATAGAAAGTCAACAATAAGTTTTTCTATGAGCCTCCTACAATAGTACCTATACATGTTATGCATGCCCTGTGAGCTATATTATGTTGGATTCTTATTTATATAATGTTTGCACTCACCGATCACTACACTAAGTTCTAGATAAATATACATATTTTCATTAGATTAAAGGCCTTAACAAGAAGCATGCACACTCATGCCTATGCACATAAATGTTCCCACTATCAAAAAATCCTCCAGGTTACTGATTGAAAAAAAAAACATACACATTTTAAATGTTGTCTCAGGGTTCTAGGAGATAGAAGGGTAAGACCAAAATTACCAATCTGAAAGGCAGAGGTTATATCATAAGCACGGTAGCCAACTGCATTCGTACAGACAGAAGAATGTCCAAAGCAGAAGCAGGGTGTGCAACCCCGAG
>NW_004524849.1:421067-421569 GCF_000260255.1 Octodon degus | reverse complement strand
GGGGCTACGCTGATGTGCATCCTCCATACGCAGATGCCCAGGAAGCAAACCTCCTTTTTTTTTTTTTTTTTTTGGCAGAACTGGGCATTGAACTCAGACCTTTGTGCTTGCCAGGGAAGCATGTATTCTACTGAGCCATCTCCCCAGCCCCCAATCCTCCTTTTTCTGGGCGTGCAGAGAACATTCATTTTGTGTTCACCCCCAGCTGAAGGGGTCCTCCTGTTACTTACCAACGGGACTACAGTGGCATGGAGAGCAGGCTCCTTGGTTCCCAAGGCGGAAGAAATTCTCCCGGCACCTCTCACAGTTCGCACCATCCGTGTTCTCCCGGCAGTTGGTACAGTGGCCACCATGGCCAGTGGAACGGTACAGCTCAGGGTCAAAGTAGCACTCCTGTGATCGGCCATTGCAGTCACAGGCTGTTGGCCAAAACATACAAGTCATGTCACATTAACACACCTTTAGGTATAGCTTTTTTTTTTTTTTTTTTTTTTTTTTTGAG
>NW_004524849.1:418006-419476 GCF_000260255.1 Octodon degus | reverse complement strand
TTGTTTTATTTTCAAGACAGTCTGATGAAGCATATTTGTAGAGATAAAAACATTACAGCTGCCTTGAAACTTTGTTATTATTAAGTCCCTGGCAAATCATTACTGCGTGGTTTCTTTCTCTTCAATTTTCTCTATCTGTTCAGAATAAACCATGGCATTATGAAGGGATAAACAACGCAGTTACTTTTTTATTTTGTCATTTTCTAAGGATATATGACCTATTCTTCTTCCCAAAGCCACCCAGCTCTCCAAAAGGGAACTGGGAAAATTTTACCCATAGTACTCTTTAGTGAGGCAAAGGAAAACTAATTTTAAGCAACACACTTTTGGACAGCAGTCTTAGTCTCGAACTCACTAAACTTGACACGACTGAGTAGAGGTGCATTGACAGGAAGAACGCAGTTGGTCTTCTGTACCGGCAGGTTCAGATTTGACCAAGCGCCGATCAAAAGTATTTGAGAAGAAAACTGTGTCTGTACTGAACACATACAGGCTTTTTTTGGTCATTATTTCCTAAACAATACTATATATCAGGTACTTTTATTTACATTGTATTAGGCACTAGAAATCAGCTGAAGATTTAAAGCATACAGGAAGATGCATATAGGTTATGTGCAAATGCAACATCGTTTCATATGAATGACTGAAATAGCCACAGATTTTCCTATCTGAGGGAGATTCTGCAACCAATCTTCCGTGAGGATGACAGGTTAAAGGTCAATAAAGAAAAGACTGGAGAAATCATCTTTCGAGGGGCCACACTGGCATAGCATTTGAATCTAATCAAGGAACCAGGACAGTGTGCCTCTCAGCCAACTGCTTTCTTCTGCGACCTTCCACCGGCGTGCATGCAACTGGCATTCTACTGTCTCAAGCTGTCAAAGGAGCATGACCTTTCAGATTTTCCTTCCAAGGAGGAAGGCAGAGCCCAGGCACTCACGCAAGCACTCGCTGGGACTTTCAGCAGTTGCCCTCCTCCATGGCCGGTCATTGAAGAAAGGAAGGCACTTCTCACAGTCTACTCCGTACGTGTTGTGTTTGCAGTCACATACCAGCTTGCCAAATTCATTCTTCACACACTCGCTAGCATGTCCGTTGCACTTACACCTGTGGAGAGAGGAGACATTCCCAAGGATGGAACTGCCACAAGGTCCCAGAGGATACAGAAAAAAATGTATACACAGAAAGCTGACAATGCTTCTGAGTTCTAACACTGGGACATGTAAACTGGGGAAGTAAGCAAGATTAAAACAAAAACGCCTGTCACAGGACATGGCATTAGCCAAGCATGAGAGGAAAAAGCCTTGTCGGTTCCTGAGGACAGCTGTAGGATCAACTCCTGAAGTGTGGGTCAGGAAGCAGTGGAGTGCAGTGGAGTGCGGGGGGCTGGGGAGATGGCTCGGCAGCATAAGCACCAGGTTCTGAGTTCGATCCCTGGTACCACATGCCATGCTAGCCCCAGAACTGGGT
>NW_004524849.1:412647-417701 GCF_000260255.1 Octodon degus | reverse complement strand
GATGAAAGAGTGGTTTCATGCATGCGTCAGGATTGTACAACCACGAAACTCAGTACATCTCAGCAATAACCTGAGGGTCACGTGTTTCCTTCTGAAGGTGGTAAGGCACTGAATGAGATACATCACCCTCCATGTGGATATCCAGGATTGAGACCACTTCTGCAGGCGGCTTGGGGCAAGATTCCCTGAAGAGTCCCAGGCGCACGCATTGTCATCATGGAAGCGCTCAAGCAAACCCCATGAGTATTAACTCATGATGGAGAGAAGTGACCCTTCCCTCCTTGCTTTCAAAGATGGGAATCACATCTTTAGCTACAACTACCATTTAACAGGACATATAAAATCTTTGGAATTCACAGTCTGCTAGGATAAGGCCCAAACGTACATCTCCAGCTTTCTTCTTTCTCTCAAAGTCCTGTTCTCAATTGCTGCACAAGCTTAGGTGTCCCTCATTACCTAAAATTTTACATGCCTAAAACCAAACTCATTTTCCCCAAGTTGTCCCATCTTGTTATTTGATTCCTTTACAATAAAGTGCATCCATAAGTTCCTTTCTCTTCAATAGTTACCAACCAACGTCGAGTACTTGTTATCCATACCACAGCATGACAGGAATATAAAAATTCTCTTGAACACATTCTACTTCGTCCACGCTTGTATCACACACTTCCTAACCCAATGATGTGGTATCACAGCTCTGCTTGCCTGATTTCTCACTGTTTATCATTTCTAGCAATCTCTCCTGAGAATCACTCCCATACCAGGAATGCTGCATACAACAGTAACTTTTCTGGTCGGGACTCATAGTCCAGTACAAAGGAAGGAAAAGTCCAGAGGCTTAGCCTGCTGAAAAGGTTTCTGGCCAATAAACTTAGCTTCTTGGCTTATGGTTCTATAAACACATAAAAGGTTTTCCTTCTGTCAAATAGGCTCATACTCCTCCACATCTGAATTTTAAGCTCTCTGCATATCCATGTTCCTGCATGGATATCCATCCATCCAATTCAGCTGTCCTCTTCTTATCAAATGCTACCTACTCTGCAAAACCCAGCTCAAACCCCACCCACTTCTCTAGCTTGCCAGTTCTGGATCACTCTTTTTTTTTTTTTTAACATTTATTGTGTGTGTGTGTGTGTGTGTGTGTGTGTGGCCAGCTCAGCCCACCAGGGGGCGCGGCTGGCTGGCATATGGTGCTGGGGGATCGAACCGCGGTCCCTGTGCTTTGCCAAGCTTGTTCCAAGTAGGTGCTTTAGACCACTAAGCCATCTCTCCAGCCCTCTGGATCACTCTTGACATGTGGCTTTTCTTCTACAGCGACCTGATCCTTTTATTGAATCAATGTGACTATGGGAATACAGGTTAACATCTTTTATCCCAAGTGCTTGGAACCACAAGTGTTTTTAATTTCAGATTTTTTAATATTTACATATACCTGATGAGGTATCTCGGGGATGGAACCCAAGGGTAAACATGAAATTCATTTATGTTTCATTTATGTCTAATATATGCAGACTGAAGGTAACTTTATACACTGTTTTTAGTGCACCTGGATTTTGACCATAACACGTTACTGAAATCAGGAGAACTTCCGACTCGAGGCATCATGTCAGCATTCGAAGTTTCAGCTCTGGGAGCACTCAGGGCTGACACTTCTAGATTAAGGCTCTCCTGTCTATACTTCTAGATTAGGGCTATCCCATCTATACTTTTAGATTAGAGCTCTCCCGTCTATATTGAAACTCTCACAGATTCACACATGGCCTGCCCCGTTCACTTACAAGATCCTAGAAGGTGAGGTTTCCTTACGAGGACAGTAAGTCTCCTTGGTCAGCAGCTGCCCTAACCTATCATGGAGCCCTGTACTTAAATACTCAGCATGTATTCACAAAGAATATTGATTCAAGAAGACTGTGGAACACTTCGTTGCTTAGTTTCCATAAAAATGAGTAGATCTGACAAGATGGTTTAGATTGCTACCTCTTTTTCCAGATATACATTATCCCTACATCTTCTCACCCCTATTGTCAGTAAAGGTCTAGAAATATTAATATAGTTATAAACAAGTTGCTACATTCACTTTTATATCAAAGCTCTAATCACGCATACGGCTGATTTAACAGCTTACTTACCTGCCACCTACAGCAAAGTCAGAGATTGCATAATAATAGGACTTGAGGACTTTGGGGTCATTAAACACTTCATCTCCAAAAGTGTTCAGGCGATTTAGAGTTACTCGGATGTCAGTGGCCGTTACCCATTCCTGTCAGGAACAAAAACAAAACATTAGAGAAGTAGATACACAAGCACAGAGCAGCAAGTCATTGCATTGGTCTAGATCAGCGAGGGAGAGCCCTTCAGAGCTTCCAACGATAGCAAGAGCCCTCTGCGGCACGTGTGCCACAGGTCCACCACCACTGGTCTAACCCAAGCAAATATAGTTTGTTTTTGTCTTTACCTCCCCTATAACATCACCTTCTCTGTGAGCTTTTCCTTTACCTAAACTTACCACCCCTCTCCAACTCCAATTTCCCTTTCCTGTTATACTGTCTCTTTTTTTATTGTAGAAGGAAAAAAAAATTTCAAAACAAGATAATAGCAGAAGGGCCAGGGATATAGCTCAGCAGTGTAAGTGCCTGCCTGGCAAGCACACTGTCTGGAGTTTGATCCCCAGCCCCCCCAAAACAGTTAACAGTAGAGTAACAATAATTAATACATTGCATATGGTCATCTTCAGAGCACAAGATATAAGGATGAGATACTGTCCAAACAATATTAGCACAAAGCTTTCTTTTCAATGAGCTAAAAGGAACTAGCACTATATCTACTATCTATCTATCTATCTATCTATCTATCTATCTATCTATCTATCTCCCTTATCACAGTTTCTTTTTTCTCTTCAACAGTTTTTTCCCAATTCACAATACCTATTGTACATTTTGGGTCCTATTTACTTGTTTAGCTTCTCACACCAGTGAGACTATATATATATGATGTTTAAACAGAAACACTAAATCTACTGGAAGAGAAAATAAAGCAGAAATCTTGAAGATACAGGTGTAGGCAGAGATTTCATGAACGAAACCCAGACCATATGGGAAATATTGTAAGGAATCAACAAATGGGATATCACTTCACTAAAAAGCTTTTGTACACATTACCTGTTTCTATACATCCTGCCCTCATAATCTGACTGTGAACAGCGAGTGGGCAGGAAATGTTTGTTTTCTTCTCTATAATCCCCCTACTGTTTACCACACAATAATAGTATTTGTTGAGTGAATGAACTGAAAAAACCCTCTGATCAAGTTGGTAGCTGAAGAATGAAAGTTATAATATAGTTTCCCACCAAGTTTTATGAGTGGTAGGTAAGCCCTAACAGTAAGTGCCCTTGCACTGAGCTAATTTTATTAGATGTTACGTATGCGGTAGGCTGTTATCACCATAATCCCCATGAATCATATCTGCTAGAGCCACACCCTGGACTATCTTTTTCTACTTGTTGTGTGACTGGTTTTGGAGAGGGGGCAGCAGCAGATGTGACACAAGCAGAGGCTTGATAAGTACTTGTGCCCAGGGACTTGTGCTCCTGGCACCCTTCCTCCACCATGAGGAAAAGCCTGGTCTCACCAGCTGAGGGTGACAACCACAGGGAGGAATAGGCCTGGCTTCCTCGGCTGAGCTGCTGGGTAAGAGATCCCAGCTAGCACAGAACCATGAGAAGGGACACACATGGGGTGTCTAAATGTAAGTTGGGGGTACAGTACTGCATATGACAATCCAAAGACATCATTTCTGCTCCTGGCCTCAGGGATCTTCCTGAAAACTACATGTCAGAATCACTTTCAGGGATGGACAAGCAAGTGCCAAGGTAGAGGGATCTATGCTGCTAGAAGCTTCCATATGAGACTGGAGGCACAGCCCTGACTAAGAACCACTGCTTTAAACTCCACCAGACACCTGGCGTACAGGGCAACGCGAAGAACTCATAAAAACTCATCTCCATGCAGCTCCAGGTGTAATTAGAAAGAAGAGCTGATGATTTCACTGTCTCCAAACTTGGAACTCAATAACAACACCCACTCACGGCCACAACTGTAGGAACCTGTTGGCCTTCTGTAATGCAAACAGCTAAATATATCTCTGTTTAATGCCTACTGTATCTTCTCCAGGCTTCATCTTTATCACAGCTGACAAGAGCTAGTTTTGTTTTGTGTGGTGTTTTTTTTTTTTTTTTTAATAAAATGAGCAGACTCTGGAACTTTATAGGTTGGAAACTCAGTTTTGCCACATAAGACGGATTCAGGGCAAGTTAAATCCTCTCTGGGTCTCTGATTCCTCATCTGTAAAATGGAGGTAATAAGAGTACCTCAGAGTCATTATGAGAGTTAAAAGAGTTAATACATCTAAAGGGCTTAGAATAGTGCTTGCCACATCACAGCACAGTAAGTACATAATAAATGCTGATTATTATTATAAATAATATCAACACATGCTTAGGAATACTCATATAGTGAAACCAGGAAAGGTCTTCTCCTCTGTCTGGGACACTACAGGTTTGGAGGGAGATGATGTCTGCCTGTCTTCTCTGCTGTCTTCTCGTTGTCAGATCAGCTGTCAGATCCACTCGCCACCCTTGCACCAGCACTATGAGAGCCACAGCTCTCACACCCTGCGACATGGCATCAAAGCTCCTGCGTGGATGAACTGCGGCATCACTGCATTCTACCGCGTGTAGTTACGCCACGACGAGCAGCAGACCCCAGAACTGCTAGAGCTGGGCAAGCTGCTCCAGACAGGCTGGTGGGCACACCGTTAACAAAGGACGAGAAAAACCATTCTCTGCAGCACCACTCCGCCTACTGACTACAGTGCTCTATCTCCCCAGGACAGGAAAATGCAACAATCTGTTGCTGGAAACAAGAAGGATGGCAAGTGTTTGCTCCATTATCTCTCCCTGAGGATTTCAGTCCTCTGCTTTTTCATCTTTCCATCATTTATTTTGAACATGCCTGATCTCCTAGTACTAATATAAACATTTTTCTGAAAGACCTTGG
>NW_004524849.1:408072-412547 GCF_000260255.1 Octodon degus | reverse complement strand
CTCACAGTGATCTTCCTGTTTTCAGCCTCCCCAGTGCTGGGATTATAGCCATGTGCCACTACACCTGGTCTCCGTGGCCAGCTCAGTGCACCTGGTGGTGGGGCCAGTGCAGCATGTGGTACCAGGAATCAAACTTGGGTTCTTGGGGCTTGCCGGTTAGCTCAGTTGTTTAAGTGCCTAAATGGGCAAACCCAGTCAGGCACAGTGGACCGTGGTTCGATCCCCCGGCTCCACATACCATACCAGATCTGCCTGAAGGCAGCCTGAGCCAGTCAAAAAAAAAAAAAAAAAAATCCTTCAAATCTGGGTTCTTCTGCTTGCCAGGCAGGTGCTTAGAGCACTGAGCATTCTCCCCAGCCCTTGGAAAACACTCCCAGCAGTCAAAGAGAAGAACTGTACCCACAGAGAAATACAGGATACTATCATTTTTTTGCTGTCCAAAGTCACACAACCAAATCTGAAAACAGGAAGTTCCAGAGAAACAGAATAGGAAAGCAGGAGCAGAAAGTCCAGAAAGACAGGAATATTTCCTATTTAGAAATCATAACTTTTCGAGCGGCCAAATAGCTCAGCTGATTAAAGCGCCTGCTTAGGCAGACGCAGGGACCACGGGTTTGATCCCCAGTGTGCCGTGCTGGCCCCAACCCTGGGGCATGCTAAAACAGAGATTGAGACTGGGCGTGGTGGGGAGCGCCTGTAATCCCAGCTCTTGGGTAGCTATAAACAGAAAAATCACTGAGTCTGATCTCTATACTGAGACCCTATAGGCCCTGTAAACTCTGTCCTAAAATACATACATCCAAAAAAAGAAATTGTAACTTTCCATAACATGCACACAGCGTTTGCAAGCCTGTTTTTAGTATTTTTTCCTCAGTCAATGAATACCGGTTGCCCCTCACTCAGACATTAATTCAGCCAGGTAACAGCAGTGTCTGGCTTGTTCTGGGTTAATGTGCTGAGAACAGCGTGGGTCTCACCGGTTCCTACTATTACACAGCTAAAACCAAAGAAAATGAACAATAAGTAATACCAGTGACTGCACGTAAGAGTGTGTGCATATTACATACAAAAAGTGACTTTAAAAGCAGCTTTTAGTTCTACAGTTAAGTAGAGAAAGCTTCTATCCCAATGCCCCAGCACAGTGCTGATACCACAGGCATCCAACTGACATCTGTCACCAACGCCTTTCCTTTTTGATGAAAAAGTCTCCCGGGGTGTGGCAGCAGTGCCAGAAAAACCCCATCAGAGGTTCCTTGCACAATAGTGAAAGAAGGCAGCACTCTTTCTTTCTCTTTTTTGAGACCAGGTCTCGTTACACAGTTCAAGCTGATCTTAAACTCACTACGGAGCCCAAGCTGGTCATGGCAATCCTCCTGCCTTAGTCTTCTAAGAGCTGAGACCACAGACATGAGCCACCATGTGCCCAGCTAGAAGGCAGCATTCCTGAATACCTCGTTTTCAAGTACGCCTTCTAACTAAAAAAAAAGAAAAAGAAAGAAAAACTTTTTTTATTTTATCAAATCAAAAAGGTACAAAGTGCCAGGCCTATAATCCAAGCAGTCTGGAAAGCTGAAGCAGGATTGCAAATCTGAGCCGAGGCCATAAGCAACTCAGAGACTTGGTGACATTCTGTCTCAAAAAAAAAGGGGGTAGGGATGTAGCTCAGTGAGAAAACTTGTGTTCAGCCACCAATATAGAAAAAAAAAAAAAAAAAAGAAAAGAAAAAAAGAAAGAAAGAAAAAAGTAAAAGGTCAGAAGCAAGGTGTTTCCCTCTCACATACAGACATTAAGATTAGTTTTGCAGGGGCCGGGGAGATGGCTCAGTAGAATAAGCACTTCCCTGGCAAGCGCAAGGGCCTGAGTTCAATCCCAGGTTCCAAAAAAAAAAAAAAAAAAGTTAGTTTTGCACAAAATTCACGGGATTGCGCAGTTTATATCCCAGGATACATTTGCCTCTTGGCACGCAGGTGCATCCCAGGATCCATTCCACCTGCTCACCCCAGGAGCAGGACCCATGCTGAGTGCCACAGGCTTCCCGAATCTGGGATGTGTTAGAACTGACTGGCCCCGTGCCACCTGGGAGGGCTGCCTACCTGCAGCACAGGGCTGTAGTCAAAGTTGTAGGCGCTGGGCCTGCCTTCCAGGGTTGAGAAAGCCACATTGCCCCCAGTGAGGGGAGAGATGTCGCTGAACTCATCAGTGCACAAGGCCTGCTGCTCCTCCTCTCCAGTCCTGATGAAGCCGCGGTTGGCCTTGGAGTAGGTGTTCTCGCAGGAGCCGCTGTAGTACTGGTAAGGTATCCAGGGCCCATCCTCGCGGGTGCGCTTGTAGATGGCGAAGCTCTCCGGGCGGCTGGTGTGGAACTTCAGGCGCACGTAGGTGATGTCAAATGCCTTTCCTGTGGCACAAACACACCACAGTTCATGTGTCATGTGAATGAAGATAAGAAACTCTTCTATTCCTACGTAGGAATTTGATAAAGAAGCTACAAGTCACCCTAAGCACATTAGACTGGGAGATCCCAGAACACATAACACACTGGTTGTGTCCACAATAGGTTTATTCTAAATCCAGAAATAACACTCATTTCCCCACAAAACGACAAGCTGCAATTGGGTCGGACATTGGCTCCTAGAGGCCTCTTCAGGCATAGCTGAAGTTTCCAATGAAAATCAGTAATGTCAGTGCTAATGTGTTTCTTAAAATAGAACTAAATAAAAAGCTCATGTATTCTTAATGTTGGTGTTTCAGTAAAAGCTTAAACATATAAAAGTATTTGCTGATTTTTTAAATGGGCTGAGCCTGAGGATCACAAGTTTAGGCACAGCCTAGGCGACGGAGCAACACAGGCAGAGTGTCTCCAATTAATTAATTAATTAAAAAGGGCTGGAGACATAGTTCAATGGAAAGGCCTAGGTTCAATCCCCAGTACCAAGAGAGGGTGGACTCATTTAGTCACTTTAAAGGCTTTTTAAATCTGGGAAGGAGATGAAAAAAACCCTTAAGATGTATTACCCACATACCAGCTGTCCATAAGGAATGTAACCATTCTACACACTGTATTGCAAACACATAATAATAAGAAACTGTAACACTTGATGCAGAAATGATATGATCAGTACTATTATTTATTTACCAGGTGAAGAGACAAATTTTAAAAGAAAAGTCAGCATTTTGGGAGATGCAGCAGAGAGAAGAAAATTCTCCTCCAATAATGAATATAGATAGAAAAAAGAAAGAACACGGTTTAAAGAGGCAGTTTTTCATGCACTTAAAAGAGAATCGAAGGGCTGGCCAGATAGCTGAGAAGATTAAAGCACTTGCTTAGGCAGATGCAAGGGCCAGGGGTTCAATCCCCAGCCTGCCATGCCAGCCCTGCCTCCAGGGCATGCTGAGACAAAGACTGAGATGGCTCTTGCCTGTAATCCCTGCACTTGGGAGGCTGAAAAACAGGAAGGATCACTACGCATCCCATCTGTGTAGTGAGACCCTGTACGAGAGAGAGAGAGAGAGAGAGAGAGAGAGAGAGAGAGAGAGAGAGAGAACATGAATGAGAATCAAAGAGAGGTGAACTCTATGGCAGGACACACAGAGGGTGGCTGAGGAGCAGCCAGCGCCCTGCAGAGCAGACTACCCTGCTTCAGCCAGGTCCTGGGATCAGAATGGTGTGACTGCAATCAGTGTGTCTTAAATTCGGTAACAGAAATAAAGTGCAGGGCTGCGGAGATGGCTCAGTGGAGTAAGTGCTTCCCTGGCAAGCGCAAAGGCCTAAGTTCAATCCCCGGTTCCACCAAAAATAAATAAATAAATAAAATAAAGTGCAGCTATTTTGAATCCTAATTCATCTACACATTCAGCCTTTCTGTCTCTCACAAAATGTATACTTTGCTACTTCCGTGCTATTGTGACAACTGCAGTCTGCTCAACATGTCTTCGTTGGGTACAATGTGCTTACACCTATGCTCCATACACTGGGGACAGGAAATATTAGAAGAGCTTGCCTTACGGAGCTCACACTCCCCCCCCCCCAATCAGCTGCTCAGGAATAACCCACCTAACCCTCTCCTATACCACCAGAATGGGAACTGCTGCCCCCCTCTACGTGCTGAGTGAGGAGGGTCTCCTGCCTTGAGTTTGGGATGTCTTTTTCTTTTTCTTCTTTCTTCTTTTTTGGTAGTATTTTAGGTAAAGGTCTACAGGGTGTTCAGGGTCACACTACTAGATCGGACTGGTTGTGATCCGCCTGTTTACAGCCTCCCAAGAGCTGGGATTACAGGCCATGCCCTAATCTCAATTGTTATCTCAGTGCGCCCCAGGGCGGGGCTGACACAGCAAGCCCAGGGACCAAACTCACAGCCCCTATGTCTGCTTGTAGGCGCTTTAATCTGCTGAGCTATTTGGACAGCCCTGTCTGTCTCTCTGTCTGTCTGTCTGTCTGTCTGTCTTTCTTTCTTTCTTTCTTTCTTTCTTTCTTT
>NW_004524849.1:400954-407962 GCF_000260255.1 Octodon degus | reverse complement strand
TTTTTTTTTTTTTTTTGCGAAACCGGGGATTGAACTCAGGCCCTTGTGCTTGCCAGGGAAGCGCTTATTCCACTGAGCCATCTCCCCGGCCCCCTGTCTGTCTTTCTTTCATTCTTTCTCTTTTTTCTTTTTTTGGTGACAGGGTCTTGTTATGCAGTTCAGGCTGGTCTTGAACTCACTTTGTAGTCTTGAACTGGTCTTGAATTCTCCTGCCTCATCCTCTTGAGGCTGGGATTACAGGCTTGGGCCACCACACCCACATTGTGCTACATTTTTTGACCCAGCTTTATCTACAATAAAACATGCAAGATGAGCTACATGTGACTATTTTTAACTGGGTCCAAATCTTAGAAGCCTGACTGACTAGCTTGATTATGTACCTAATTAGCAATCTAACCAAACCTCAGATAAACTTCCTTGGCTACAATACTGCCAATGCACAAAGTGCACATAAACTACATTTGCAAACATGATCTTGAACACAAAGCTACGTCATCGCATGATGCAGAGAACAGAGGACTGGGCACAGTGAGTCCCTTGCTTTGTCATTTAAAAACTTCATGATTCCTATTCAGCAAAAATGAGGGCTATAACCCTTGTTCCACCTACCTCAAAGAGTTAGTAAAAGGTAAAAGGTAAAATGAAGATCTTGCACACACCTAACTGTAAATTTTCATAAAAGTAAAAGCCGTATTGTGAGAGTTTACAAAGAAAATTCTTAGACTTGGGTTCTCAGCACATTCACACATAAAAACTGGACTATAATAGGGATTACTTGGTCAAGGTGCCTAAGAATGCTATTACATGCAGTATAGCACTTTGCCTGATACAGGTCACAGAAACGCAGTTCACACTCCTCTCATTAAGAAGAATGTAAATTTAACCTGTATCTCTTTATTATGTCAAAAATGTCAAGACTGTTGAATGCGGGTGAGGTTAGTATAATTATCTATGGCATTCCAGAGACTCACTATCTAAGACATTCCAGAATGGTAAAAAAATCTTATTTTACCAACGTGTAGGTGGCTTGGGATGGTCAAAGCCTTACTCAGTACTCTGGGGATTACAGGTTAATAACCTTTGCATTTCTTCTTTCTCTCTCACCTTCCCAAATTTTCTTTAGCAACATGGCCTATAGCAAGCAGACTGGGCCAAAGGAAACAAGGCAAAATGGACCAAGGGATTCTTTGAGATCAGTATCTGCCCTACGCAGCCAGGCTCTGAAGTAATTTGGTATATTTGGCCACTCCCACGTGACCACAGCCATGGGCACCACAGGGGTAACAACCATAAAGCAATCCTGGTAGCAGTAAACTGAGACTGCCTTGCGGCGTACAGCCATCAGCCTGGCCTTGCCAGCTCTGTGCCGCTGTTGGAAAAGGAGCTCTGTGTATCCCGCACGGAAGCTGACACACTTCCCTTCCAGGAGACAGCCCCACACACTCTCCTTAGAACTGTGGTCCATCCAGGGTGAGCACAGACAAGTACAGGGCTAAGTGATGGTCACGTGACAGGAGAAGTGCAGCATGTTAGGGGAACACAGAGGAAGGTCACCCAATCCACATTTGGGAAGTCAAAAAGTGTCTCCTACAGGAAATGGCAAAATGGCACCTAAGACCTGAACTATGCATTTCTTGCTCAGAATTAGCTGAGCAATGCTTAGAATCATCGGGCTGGTCGTCCAGGCAGATGATGTACACCACATATGCATGCTCAGAGAATGAAGCGTGAGCTTGGGGCCATGAGGAAGCTGCACAGCATGACTAGAACTAGGCAGAGGCTGGAGGGAAGTAACAAGCAAAGCAACCGCAGGCAGTGGCCAGCCCTGAAGGGCTTACCCCAGGAAATGCAGGATCATACTGGGAGATATGGCCACACCAGGGGGGTAGAGATTAGACTGAAAGGGGCAGGTCTGAAGATGAAGAAGTTAAGAAGACTGGATGATAACCCAGGACAGATAATAGAGGCAAAGCAAAAACAGGGACACTGGAATGGAGAGAAATGAATGGAGCCCAATGGGGTGTAGGCAGCCAACACCAACAATGAGGTAGTTACTGACCTCCAAAGAAGGACTAAGAGCCACTTCTGAAGGTCTCTTCAACTTGTCCCCCTTTAGCACACTGTTCACTATCAACACTCCCTTTTCTCATTCCACAAGGTGGAAAGATTAAAAACAACATTTAGTTTCTTGGTTTAAAAAAACCAAAATGGCCAGGAGTGGTGATGGACACCTGTAATCTCAGCACTTGGGAAGCTGAAGCAGGAGGACTGAAGCCAGTGTGGGCTACATAGTGAGTTTAAGGCCGGGCTAAACTGCACAGTGAAACCCTGACTCAAAAAGAACCTCCTTAGAAAAGGAAAAAGAAAAAGAAAGGAAAGGAAAGGAAAGGAAAGGAAAGGAAAGGAAAGGAAAGGAAAGGAAAGGAAAGGAAAGGAAAAAGGACAATACCACTTACTAAAATAGAAAGCAGTTGATAGGCAAGGGCAGGGAGCTGAAGGGGGATGGGTTTTTGGCCACAGTTGATTTGAGTTGCCTGAAGGTCGAGACAAGTGGAATATCTGAGGAGAGAACAGGATGTGAGCTGTCTGAAGGCCCAACAGACATCTGAGTTAGATATACAGACTGGTGATTCATTAACATGTAGACAGATAAACTGAAGAGTCAGGTATGGCAAAGATCGATGAGGCCAGTGTATTACGAGTGAAGAGAACAATACCACAAGGAGCACCAATATTTAAAGCACAGACCAAGTAGAGATGACAAAACAGACTGTACAAGTGACCAGAGGGAGCAGAAGTCAAGGAAAGAAAGCTGTAAGGAAAGAAAAGGCCAGTGTAGGAGTCAAGCATGGAAGACAATGGCTAGAAGTGCTCACAGACTTGAAGCCAGCAAAAAGGTGACTGCTGCACTTGAAAGAGCAGCAGGGCAGGCCAAAGGCCCTAGAGCTGAGGACTGACGGCAGACAGAGCAGGGCGTGTACAGCCTGCTGGGACCTGGCTAGAGGGTGCAGCAGGAGGAGACCGCGGTACTGGAGGGAACACAAGGTCCCTCCCTTTGTTTTCTTAGAGAAATGAGTGTGTAAATGCTGGTGTGCTTGAGTCTGCAGCGAGGAAAAGGCTGAAAATGCATGAGAGGAACCACAATTAGGATTCGGTGCTGAGTAGCATACTGGCTCTCTGCAGAAGAAAACCGAATTCCCACGTTCTGCTTGGGCCCAAATGCAATTGACTCTGTAGGTTTTAAGGGACAGAGGGTGAAAGAGTTCTGAGTTCTAACTGATGACTTTTTTCTTGTAGTGAACATTAAGGGTACCTGGGCTAAGGGTTGGGGGCAAAGCCAGCAGAATAGTTGGGTAGGGAATACCTGGAAAGTGCAGAAACTAGAGAAGGAAAGCCTCTATGACTAGAGGCTTGCTGCGTAGTTGGGTAGTCAGGCCACTAAGAAGAGGGAAAGACATCATTATTTTGTAGGGCTCCCTCTGAGGAGGTGGGATGTTCTTTCTTGTTTGTTTGTTTTTGTTTCTTGAGACACAGTCTCACTATGTAATCCAGGCTAGCCTCAAATTCATGGTGATCCTCCTGGCTCAGCCTCCTGAGTGCTGGGATTATAGGCATGCACCATCATGCCCAGCGGAGGTGGGATTTTCTACAGCAGCATGTCACATTCCCTTTACTAGTGTAACAGAAGAACAACCAGATGGGGGAACTGATATAACTTCAAGGAATTTGGAATCCAGGCTGGACAAAAAGGAAATACAGAAAATGGAATGGAGGGGTTAAGGTGTGAACTCCATGTGTTACTTGACATTACCTGTAACCACGGATAATCAAGAACTGGAAGCAGGCGTGGTGGCACACACCTATATTCTGGCATTCTGGGAGGCTAACACAGGAGGGCCACAAGCTTGAACCCAGTCTTAGCAACTTAGTGAGGCCCTGTCTCAAAACATAAAATTAAAAAGGGGGTGTGGATACAGCTGAGTACAAAGGCTCTGGGTTTAGTCTTTAGTACCAAAAACCAAAAAATAAGCAATAAAACCCTGGGAAACCAAAGATCTTATTTTTATTGTGTGAAACGGGACCAAGAACTACTGTGTCCCCATGACTGTACTTGGCCACACTGTGAGTCACCCTACTCATCCAAGAAAGTGAGGAGATAGAGTTAACTGACAAATGAATAGAAAACTGACCTAGGTCTTCCAGTGAGTTGCCACGTCCTCATGATACCTAGAAGCAAGTACAAGGAGCCAGTATGACTTGAAGGAGAAGGAGCCAAGCCGAACGATTACGGCTGTGGGTGAGTGCACCACGGATGTCACCAGCAACAGCACAACGTCTTCCATTCCTCACCTCGTGTTCCCACACATGAGGAATAACCATGAATATACACACCCTGGGGAAAGTATTTAGCTACTGAATGTTCTCCTGCCTCTCCCTCTACCACATTCCTTCCATAAACAAAAAAGAAAGAAAACTGAAGTGCAGATGGTCAGAAGAAGCACACAAAATCAACTAATACTTTCTGCTTCAGAGTGAAGGGGAGGGGTGGCCTGCACAGCCTTTCTCTAGGGTGGGCAGCCAAACCAAGGAATCCTGCTTAAGCCGCCTACGTGGTGAAGTATTTCTAATCACTTGGACTAGGGGAGAAACTCTCCCTGTCTTAGGACTGGATTCAAATACTACTGCTAGCAAACATAAATGCTTCTCTGTTATGTGCAGCTCCAAAGAATTCCATGAGTAGCTTGTGAAACACCATCCTGTACAGTTGAGTAATGAATGATAATGGCCACAGAGAATTTGTCAGAATTTCAAAAAGCCCTTCCATGGCTTGCATTAGAAGAAAACCAATTGACTCTAAAGTACCAAATTAAGAGTCACTGGTTCACTATGTTCTTTTACATTAATGCTAAAAATCAGGAAATGAATGTTCTTGTAGCCAGATTCAGGAATACAGAACTGTGATAAAGTTGTGCTACAAAGTCCACTGGAGATGGTGCATGTTTAGGCTATTAAATAGGATTCTCCAAACAGTTATCACAAACAGTAGACATGCAAAGCAACTATTTGAAAACGTTTTCAATTCTGTTACCATAACTGCTGGCTGCAACAAGAGTTCCCAGGACAACATGTCCAGCTGCCTACCAGCTGTTATTGTTCCACCTCAGCAGACGGATTGCACAAATAGAGCTTTCCCAATTAAGATGACCAAGAGCCAAGCTAGTACTGAAGTTGGGATCCTCTGCAGACAGACAGGCGATCAGAAAGCACTGGGAAGCACATCTGAGCACACAGAGAATGTGTCGAGGTGATGTGAGCACATTCCAACCGCCAAAAGCCCAGTCCTAATTGCCTGCTGAGGAACTAATTTCTGCTGCTTAAAACTCACCACTAAAGCAGACTGGAAACAACAACAACCCCCCCCCCAAAAAAAAAAACCCCAAGCCCATTTCCTTTCCCTTGCATCTTGCACGTCTTGCTCATGGCCTCCACCCTGTCAGCCAGCCAAACGCCAGCAGTGCTGCGGCCAATCCCACTAGAAGCCTACGTTAAGTGTGCACAGTTCTCAAGAGATGACAAGTAGTAACCTTTATGACTTTATAGAAAATGGTCATTTTTAACTGAATTTACTACAAATGCCATGGAATTTACTGCCTGAGGAGGTATCCCTTTCAAATGATGAACAAAAGGCCAACAATCTCAAATGTAGGCAAGAAGTCCACCCTTTCACAGGTGACATTATTAACGCCACCGAGAAGCTAAGATGGGCAGAGCTGGAATATGAAGCATCTCAATTCTATGAAATACAGCAAAGTAGGTAGGCAGAAGAGGGTAACCAGGAAAGCACTTTTTAAAGTTCATAAAACACCAAAGGCTATAAAAATAATGCTATGGATTTCGCTATGAAGTTAAAAGGCAGACAAGTTTTTGAAACATGGTATAGTTTTGGAGAAGACATACCCATCATCTCTTACAGTAACTAGATTTTTCTATAACATATCAAACTTAAAGCTTAAGGTAAACAAACAAAAAACCCAGTTCTACTCTTTCTCTACAACCCGCAAAATACTGCCTGGTGCTATTACTGAGGAAGACCACAGCGCCAATCTAGTACATCAGTCCCCACTGCCCAGTGCCGTATCCAAAACTGCTGTACCCTCTTCAACATACCAAAGGCTCGAAATGGACTTGACTTCACAGGATAATTCTCACTGCCTAAAAAAGCTTTGACCAGAGACAGGGTCTCACTAATGCAGTTCAGGCTGTCCTTGAGCTCACTTTGTAGCCTAGACTGGTCTGGAACTCAGTGATCCTCCTGCCTTAGCCTCCCAAGCACTGGAATTACAGGGGTGCACTACCATGCTTAGTGAAAATAGAGAATTCTTAACTGAACCCTTGACTGTCACCCTTGCTTGGAGGGTAATTTAAAATAAGTGTAAGTTACTGTTAGAAGTAACACTTTCCATTTCAAAATGCAAGGGTAAATGTATCTTCTCTGTAGGATTTGTCTTTGCAATTTTATGTGATATCTTTACCAGAAGAAACAAGATTGTCAAGTTAAATTCCAAGCCAAGAACTGGGGAATTTGTCTTATTTTCCCAAGCCCCATGCTTACCGGACTCAGCATCAGCCCTAATTCAGGCTAGTAGGTCACAAACATGCCTGCAATCCTGAGCTAAACTGGAAGAATGAGGCCAACATTTACTCCCACTCATCCAAGCTAAGGCAAAAAATGCATTCCCTCTGCTGAACAAACTTCTAGCTATGAGAATTGACATGAAAGAATTAGTGGAAAAAGTCACAGAAATAAGGAAAAATGGGTCATTTGTAACACTAAAGAAATGTATGCTCATTAAAATGTTAGATACAGGAAACTATTTCTCGTTGTATGACATTCATAAACTATTAAGAATTGACTATAGTTTGGTTTCCAACCACAGAGAAAGGTGACAAAGAGGAGAAAAAACTTCCATCAGGAAAAAAGACTCTCCTATCTAACCATAAGGTTTT
>NW_004524849.1:389522-399844 GCF_000260255.1 Octodon degus | reverse complement strand
GTATGGAGCCCTGCAGGCCACTGTAAGACCTGGCATTTACTCTAAGTGAGGTGAAAAGCCACAGGGGACCTTCATACTCTGCTTAGTAATTTAAAAGGATTACTCTGAGGAAAAAAAAAAAAAAGGATTACTCTGGCTGTTACGCTAGCTAAGATCTACAGATGACAGAGAAAGGGGGTGGGGGAAGGGAGTTTTGCAGCCAAGGCAAGGAATCATGGTGGCTCAGTCCAGGGTAGAAGTGGAAAGCAGTGATCAGATGCTGAACGTATTTTGAGGATAGAACAGATCAGTTTAGGGTGGACTGGATGCAGGTTGTAAGCTTTGGCTTGCACAACTGGAATGATGAAGCTGTCATTTACAGAAACAGGCACAGAGATGGACAGAGGAAAGTGGGAGGCTGGTATTGCGCACAGCAGTTTCTGAGGCCTATGAGGCATCTGTAAGGAAACGTCAGGTAAGCAATTAAGATGCTGAAGCCCAGAGTTCAGGGACACGTCTAGGCAGGGGAGAAAAGCCAAGAGGCCGGCAGCAGAGACAGTGTTCACAGCCATGGAATTCGACAGAGATGACTATCGATAGATATAGATAGATAAGGGATGGCTAGGTTAGGTCTTGGGGCATAATAAATTTTAAAGATGGGGAAGGTAAGAAGGACCAAACATGTTGGAAGACAACACTATGCATTACAACATAGACTGTAAAATTCACATTACTTTGTTAAGTGAAATTCTGTATCACTTGTAATTTTTCTGTTTTAATACTGTTTTGTACTCTTTATAAAATAAAAAATAAGGGTCTAACAAAGAAAACTCAAGGGAAATAGCTGCCAAAGTACAGGAGGACAAACAGCAGAATTTCAGGGGAAAAAAAAAATCACACATCAGAAAGAGAATAATCAGCTGAAACAAATATTCCTGAGGGGTCAGGTAAGATGAAGACTGGGGCTTGGCCAGGGGTTTAGCAAGCTGAAGGACACTGTTACCTTGACAGGGGTTTGGTAGAACAACAGAGCTGAGAGAATGCTGGGTGGAGTGGGGTGAGGATTGGAGCTAGGTAATAAAGCAATCTCGACATAATTGTGGAAGGAAGGAAGGGAGGGAGGGAGGGAGGGAAGCAGGCAAAGTGAAAGCAAGACAGTCAGCTGGTGAGGAAAAGAGGGGGTTCCAAAAGAGAGTGCTTTTTAAGACGAAGACATTTATTATGTGAAAAATTCAATCGGCAGCTAGATTTACTGTGACTACGAAGACCTTCTCTGGTGTGGGTTCAAGGTGAAGTGGGACGCCCCAAACTTTTCTTTGAAAAGGAAAAAAAACTGACATTTCCAAGATCAGTGTAAGTATGCAGACCACAGGAATTATCTGGTACATGAAAAGTTCAAAGCGCACTGGCTCTGGAAGGCCCCTCCCATCAGAGCCAGCCCCATTCCAGGCCTGTCTGACCCAGCAGTTCCCCCAATCTGGCCTCCCAAACTGACTGCTAGAAAACTTCTCAAAATGCGAACTGTCCATCATCTCTGGAAGTTCCATTTTGGTACCTTCTGGGTAAGATTCCAAAATGTGTATTTTTTTTAAAGCACTATAGATAATTTTTCTGTATAATCACATTTGAGAAACATTTTTTACTATAAATTCTTCTCCATCCTGGTTCTTGCCCTTCACAGACGTAGGCAGGAGAAGGCTTCTGACCTCCGTGCTGCATTGTAGAATGAATTGGGCTTTCCTGCGTGACCGCTTCGGCTTTCATTGGCCACGCACTTCAAGGTAAAATGCATCCCATGTCAACTGCAGCCCACGCTGTGGGCCGCGGCAAGAGCAGCCTATCTTCTTTATGGCGCAAATAGATGTTAAGTGCCGCCCCGAGCACTGCACACCCGAGGGGCCTGCTGTGCCCCAACTCCCTAACATTTTCTCCAGGCCAGTTTTCTCCGTCATTCAACTGATATCATCAAGGCCCCACTTCTCAGACAAATAAAAACAAATATCTGATTTTTAGAAAGTTACTGAGCATTTCATGGTGGTATCCTTTGCACAAAGACAGTAGTTGAGGTTCCCTCTAAGCCAGGATCCAGGGATCCCTGCTGGCACTACCTCCCACCCCATTCTTAATATTTAACAAAATAATGCAGGACCACCCGCACATCTCAATGGCAAGGGATAAGGCTGGAAGCACAGAGTTAACTTTTGCCTCCATACACACAAAATGATAAAACACTTTTTCTTCTTTGTCTAGAAGCCTAGACTTGTTTAATCCTAGCCTGTGTCAGGTAGTGTTGGCATTTTCAAGGAGGGTGCTACATTCTGCTGGTTAAAGACCAGCATTGAAATATTTACTTTTTGAAGAAGGAATTTCAGTTGTTTATTTTTAAAAATACACACAAGTGTGCGCATACACATATATATGGTTCAAGAGAAAGTATCCAATATTCATACAGATAATAGAGGAAAAGAACAGAGCAGGGGAAAAGAGCTAGAATGCAGGAGTTAACATTCTCAAAGTCCAGGCACACTATCAACTGGTTCGCCGTATTCATATCGGAACTACAAAGCATACTTTCTTCTCATTTTAGAAAGCCCTTGTGTCACTACTCTCACCTCTTTCTAGAATCAAGCCTTAGGGTGCACCTTCAATAGTTAGCATGTAAGACAGAGATCGGCAAACTGTGGCCTGCTGCCTGTTCTATCCTACCACCTGCTTTTCATAAATAAAGTTTTACTGAAACAAAGCCACACGCACTTGTCTGCACACTGTCTGTCGCTGCTTCCTGGCCACAGGAGCAAGGCTGAGCAACTGCAGCAGGTCGAAAGAGCCAACATGTTTTCCATGGCCCTTTGCACATCTAGGAAAGCAAAGAACATAAAAACAAAGTTTTCTAATAAAACCTCCTCCAGCTCCCTACTGTAGGGCACGCTGTTTGAAAACTTGGTCCAAGGAAATGTGATTTTTTTTTTTTATTCATACATAAACACACACACAAGCGTGCACGCGCGCAGAAGTCTATTCAGAAACTGCAAAATTAATGACAATTAAAATCCATTTCATACCTAGAATTACTTATTTCATTTAAAAACAGATTAGCAGTTAAAAGAAGTGAAGAGATTTGAATCATTCCAAAAATCAAATCTGTAAGAATACCCTTTGGCTTTTCTTACATAGCTCACGAAAATGAACGAGTCAAGCAAAATACAAGGAAAACGATGCCATTGGAAAAAAAAACGGCACCATTTTTCCAGTGATGCCTCCACCCAGCCCCAACCCCAGCTCCAGGGGAGGCAGTGAAAGGAGGGAAACTGACTGACCAAGACAAACAGCAGCCACAGCTGGGCTAGCAGGGGAAACGACAAGCCCAAAAGTGCAGATAAAATGGAAACTGCGAACAGATCTGTCTAGATCTCTATGAGAACGCCCCTCCCTTGTCCCCTGGGTAGGAATGCAGTCCTTCACACAAGGCTTCCTTGTCTTTCTTCTGAGCGGATGGACAATTTACATCATGAAAATACCCTCGCAGCTGGCACTCTCTCTCTCTACAAGTGACTGATTGTGAGCAGATGCCTTCATGAGATAAGTATAAACGAATACACCCCTTCTTCATTTTTCATTCATCCACCCTCTCAACAAATAGAAGTGCACACTACACACACACACACACACACACACACACACACACACTCAACTTCAGAAACCAAAGCCTGTATTCTTTCTATCCCTTCATATCTTTTATTGGCCTTGCTTTTACATTCCTGATTAAATAACGCACCCCATGAAATATCTGGGATATATGCACTCTCCCTACACTTGAGCTAAATAATCTTTACTACCAGATGCAAGCATCTATTTTCTTTCTAATGAGTTCACTTAAAAAACTGAGTAATGCCTATTGTGGCCTCAATTCAGATTATTTGAAAATCTGTTACAAAAAGGAATCAAAACTTTCAACTGAAAGTCAATGAAAATATCTCTGTATTTAGTGTTACAGATTAGGGCAGGGGAGATAGCTCGGCGCTCTATGCGCCTGCCTGGCAAGCGCAAGGACCAGCGCTCCATCCCCAGTACCATATGCTATGCAGGCCCAGACCCCCGGGCACACTGTGCTGGCCCCAAAACTGGGGGTAGAGGCACACACCCGTAATCCCAGTGTTGGAGAGGCTGAGACAGGAGGATCACTCTGAGTCCCAGCTATGTAGCCGGAACATGTATCCAACTTTTAAAAAAATTACACAATTTTGTGTTACAGATTAACACTAAATCAATCACTTCCCCTTTAATTCACACTAGTATTTCAGAAACTCTTTTAAATTACTCCTCAGTTGGAAAGCAGTGAGAAGTCTGGCAGATAAATTGTGTCTGCTTCCCACAAAGAGAAATTCTTGATGATCATTCCCAAAACTGTTTTATAAATTATATATGCCAGGGTCAGTGAGGGTGTGCTGAGGGAGGGCAAAGAGGTCACCAGCCAAATCACTGACATAGCACATTTCAGGTAGGTTCCCAGTATTTCAAAATTCTGAGTCCTTTTTATCTGCCTTTTGCCTCCACATTGAGAGCAAACATTCAGCAGTGATAGCAGAAGAAATGTTCTGTAAGCCTATCCTTCACTGTATTTCAAACAGACAGCTCGGGACTCAGTGCAGTTCAGCGGGAGGATTTCACATGCATCCACAATGCGCCTTGTTCTACCTTTCTATTTACATTCTGGCGAGCAGCCAAAGTCCTTTCTAGCACCCTCTGATCTGATGCCAGAGACTTGGTATCCTCAAACCACCTAGTTGCAACTCCCTTAGAAGTGCTAGAACTAAAGTGGTGCACAAAGGATGTAAAACATTCCATATCCCTTCCTGTATCCTATCACTCTTCGGCTTCAGAACCCTTGCAGGGTACCTGATCTAGTGCAGACTCCCAGGCATGTTATTACAAAGCATCCGTAAGTCTGAACAATAGTGCTTCATTTTCTATCTCCAAACCAAACACTAGAATTTTCCACTGTAAACTACTTTTTGTTGTTGTTGTTTTTAAAAGACAAGGTCATGCTTGCAGTTCAGGCTGGCCTTACACTCTCAGCAACCCTCTGCCTCAGCCTCCTGAGTGCTCAGATTAAAGGTGTATTCCTCACCACACCCAGCTAAACTCTACTTCAACTTTGCCATCAACATTATCCATATACCATTTTCTAACTCTGAGCTGTTCTCTAGCCTCACCCCTTCTAAATCCTACAGTACCAGTGTCTCCCAAACACTTCTGACTTGCAGGATCATCTCACTGCTCTGAACACAAAACACTTATTATCCACACCAGATATTTGCTACTTGAGTACTTGTTTGTGTAAGGTGCACTGTCACATTAAAAGATTAACTTATTCAACAGAGAGAAATCTATATTTTTGGTATCTTCTGTAATAGTACAGGTCAAGGTTTTCAGACCACCCCACAAAGTAAAAAAGACATTTCAGCTAAAAATGGTGGTATACACCTGTAATCCTAGCACTTGGGAGGCTGAGGCAGGCATATCCCTGTGAGTTCAAAGCCAGCTCAAATCTCAAATTGCATAGTGAAATCCTGTCTCAAAAAGACAAAAAAAAAAAAAAGGAAGGAAGGAAGAAGGAAAGAAAGAAAAAGAGACTTCATATTGGAGCCTCAAGATATACACATATTGTTAAAACTCAAGTTTGATCAAGTAAAACAATAGTATCTATGATGTAATCTGATAGGCATTCTATTTTCCATTTCATTTGTTAGAAAATGCTGGTTGCATATAACTAAATTGATTTTTGAGACATTAGAAACTGTTACCTAAATCATTAGGAATTTTTTAAATACTGCAGTGCAATGCTTATGGCACTGTCCTTGGCACAAGCGGAGCTCAGGAAGCGCCTGTCCACGGTACACTGACATCCACCACCAGCACAGGCCAGAATCCTACGATGAAATGACGTTGTCTAGTTACAGCCATGAAGCTTGATGACGATGTCTTTAGAGACTGTCCTCCAATGACGTAAAACTCAGGACATTAAAAAAGAGACTTTAGAAAGACAGCCTTTAATAAAATCAAAGAAAATATTCTTTTTCCTGAAGCCAAACTAAAAAAAATTTGGTCACATACATGGCACCCCTAAGGAGGCCTGAAGCTTCTAAGCCTGCATAAGGAAATCTTTCCAAGTTAGCTGTTTTTAGCAGCTCTGGTCCCCACACCTTCTTCAGCCATAGCAAGTGGTAAGCCTTCACGGTGGTAGCAAGGATTTCCTCTCTGTGGGGTGGATGTACTGATGCCCAGTGCCTGGGGGTTAAAGTTCTTCTAAAGTACAGACATCTGGATACTTACTGAGAAGTTCAATTCTCCATGTATCATGTTCATGGGATTATCTATACTTGTTTTTATTTTTTTGTATATAGTCATTGTTGTGGAAATTATAACACACACACACACACACACACACACACACACACAGAGAGAGGCTTGTGAGGGTCAGGAGACTTATTCTCTGCTATCCCTTTACTGGACTGAGGTTTGATTTTGTTGTTGCCTTTTATGTGAAGAAAAAGGCCTGACATAAAATGAGCAGTTACCCAACAAGATAAGAGTAAATCTAAATGAGTCTAGCCTGTTGTCTAGTTCATTCATTAAATGATTCATTCATTCATAAACATATCCTGAAACTTAATGTGTGCCAGGCAGTCAGTTGGGCACCGAATGAAGTAAATATGTCTCTGCCCTAAAGGAATTTCTGATAGGTGAAGACAGACAAATAATTAAATACAAAATGAGATAAATTCTATACCAGGAGGTACAGAGCAACCATGTCTATTTTCTCATGTGTAAAACAGTTCACACAGATGAATTTTAATGAACAGCGTACATCTAGCTCCAAAAATCTCAACCCTACAATCTGACCTACCATCAGGGATATTTCTAAGAATACCTCCTTCACCAGACCTTTTCAATACAATCCTTTCTCAGAGTAACATTCTAAAGAAATGCTAAAATCCACAGTGACTGATTTGACAAAGGTGAGTAACATCTAAGATATGAAATATCAGCTGGTGTTCAATAAAGTTCAGCTCCACAAAGACTTAAATATTTTTTTGACTCTACACTGCATTTGCCAATAATCTCTACTCAGCTAAGTGCTGCATGTTCAGCTGCAGGTAAGCTTGTGCTGAACAATTTGCAAAGGATAACAGAAGTTGCCAATTTAAAGGTTAACAATTTGTAAGTTCTCAAATAGTTGCTTCCATCTTTGGATAAGAAAAACTTTTGGTTTCTGTTTCCACAAAAGATCAGTTCCCAGGCTCCCAACACTTCAACCCATATTCAGCCATGAGGGATAAGTGACATGTAATGTTTTAAAGTAAGTTCTTCAGATGAAAAAAAAAAAAAAAAAGAAAAGAATTTTATGCTTTTGTTTCTATTGCTTACAGAAGCAAATGTCCAGATCCTTTTGAAAATTTGCCCAGTCTACAAAACAGTGGAACTAAACTGAACTCCCACTACCACTTGGCTCACGGATTCTTCCACAAGTCTGGAACAAAGACCTCATTGACTCTCCCATGTAGGTGGATTAGTGTGGCAGCGCAGCCATGTGGCACATTACTGAGGACCGTGACTCCACTGCTAAGGCAAGGGAGTCTCTCTAGAGCTGCTTCTCTGCTTCCCTGCTTCTCACAGAAGTAGTTTCAAGTGTCTATGTAAAACAGTTGGACAGTTTAGTGTGACACAGGTCAGCCTATATATTTTAAACCAGAAACGGAATCTTTCTACTTGCCTGCTAATATTCAGTGTTGTTCCTGATCCTTCTTAGCTCTCATCTTAAAAAACAGACTAAGTAGACATACATAAACGTACACCAAGAGCGAAACATTCTAAGTTCTTAAATGTCCAGTGAAAACCTAAAAGGAGGGGCCAGGGAGATAGCTCAGCAGTCTAAGCGCCTGCCTGGCAAGCTCAAGGACCCAGGTTTGACCCTCAGTATCACATGCCACGCTGGTCCCACGCAGTGCCAGCCACTAAAACCGGGTGCGGTGGTGCACGCCTGTAATCCCAGTGCTGGGGAGGCTGAGACAGGAGGATCACTATGAGTCAGAGCAGCATAGCAAGACCCTATACCAAATAAACAAATAAATCTAAAAAAAAAAAAAAATAGTAGTACGCAAAATGGCAGTATCACTACAAACCATTCTCCACACATGTTCTCTATCTTTAGATTTTATAAAGCATACTCTGAAACTTTTAGTGGCACTTTCTAATTTAATTTCCAAACATAATGAATGCCTTTGGCAATGGGGGATACAAAGATAAACGTTTACAATCCCGCGAAACCAGAGCAGGTTGTGCTAAGTGGCACAGAGGACACACACGCAGAGCAACCGAGCCCAGACGGATCATCACGAAAGCGTCTCACAAGAAGCTGCCATCAAATGTGTATTTCTTCTTCTGAGCAAGTGATAAAGTATAAGTGGGTGGTTTTGACACAATGGCAGGGAAAACATAACCCTCAGCTGCATTTTCTTTTAGGGCTTCTGATAATTTAGTACTGTATATGAATTTTAAGAATATCCACACTAAGTAAAATACTTGGCTTTGTCCTCGAAATGCCAAAATAAAAAAGGAAGTGCTGTAAGGACCTCAGAGAAACCGTAAGGCTGGGTGTAAGATAAGGTCACAGACAGTTCAAAATCTCACATACGCATGAATATAAAGAAGGCATTTTCCCCCAAATCATCCTTCAGAAAAGGGAGAACTGCTTTATATTCCAGTTCCTACAAGGCTTCCAAATTTTCATTTGTACACCACTCATTACAATGAGAAACCAAATAGGTCTAAAATGACCTCAAACAGTACAAGTATTTGGAAAATTATATACTATTATAAGGAAAAGGGGTTTTTGCTCTCTTTGGTTTAAAGACACACACACAAAAAAAAACTAATTCACTTATACTTCTCCCTCCTGGAAGGCGCAGGTTTAAAATTAGAAGTGCAGAGATTTCTAAATAACAAGCCTCTAACAAGCCTCTAACAAGAAAAACAAGTACAAAAAGCAAGAAACTATCTGACGTGGATCAGCATATAAGGCATTCCAGTGCAACAGAATTTCCAGTAAATTTAAAAATTTCCAAATTTTTAAAAAGTACAAGGTCACAATTTCTTCATCCAAATGAATATAATGCAATCTGGGAAACTATGCTAATAACTAAAAAGTGACTTTAATAACCACTGATGTCAAAAAGAATACAATCCTAGTTTTCATGTATGAATTAGAATAAAATTAAATATTTTTTAAAGATATCCGATTATTTTATCTATAATCCTAATTTTGTTTTTCAGTACTAGAGACTAAATCCAGGGTCTTCACCCTAAACTACATTGCTGAGTTTTTGTTTATTTTATTTTATTTTGCCTGCTTAGGCAGAGTGCAGTGACCTGGGTTCAATCTGGTGAGCTGCGCAGCCCTTGCCCCCAGGGCACACTGAGCCTGCAATTGAGGGAGTGGTGGCGCATACCTGTAATCCCAGAGCTTGGGAATCTGAAAACAGGAGAATCAGTATGAGTCCGATCTATGTAGTAAGACCCTATAGGCCCTGCAGACCCTGTACCAAATTTAAAAAAAAAAATTTTTTTTAAGATTTTATTTTATTTTGTTACTGGGAATTGAACTCACAACCTTGAGCTTGACAGGCAGTACTGGTGCCACTGAGCTATACACCCAATTTTTATCTTTTGTTTTTCAGACAAGCTCTTGTTAAGACACTAAGGTGCTCAAATGTTGCAAAAGCCCACTTACCTCAACCTCCCCAACTGAGATTACAGTCATGTGCCATCACACCTGGCTTATGAATTCCCAAAAATTTTATACATTCCAGATGTACCAAATCTTTTCATAAAAATATCCCAAAGATATAATAATAAGTCTAAGATTTGGTGTTGTCTTTAACACACACATAATCATGTGGCTAATTTCATGTTATGATTAAAAAGAAACAAGATGGCAAACCAGATGGATTCCACATGTGAACGGACGGACATTTAACTCTGCAGGCTCCACACTGAACTTCCAGTGCCAGGAGGAGCCAGCGCAGGCACATGGCACACAGGACAGCCGCTCTGCCAGGTGTGGCTCTCCCCACTCCCACTTAGAGCCACACGTCACCCAGGATGCCTTGTGTGAGAAGCCTCCACTCCTCTCCCAGTTGATTTCTACTTTACGACAGAAAAATCAACTTTAAAAGCAGATCAATCATCATTCCCACTCACACAATGAAAGAGCATCTGTACACAGCAATAGGACAGACTATGCTGATGGTAAAGGAACACACAGACACACACACACACACACA
>NW_004524849.1:384510-389182 GCF_000260255.1 Octodon degus | reverse complement strand
AAAAAAAAAAACAAAAAACAAAAAACTGTTCTTGCAAGTTTTCCACCTGCACAAATCATTGTGAATGCAAGAAAATGATGCCACACATGTTATCAAGGCCAGAAGAGTCCTTTCCATGATGTCATTAATATAAATGACAATTCTGTCCACAGCTAGGTCCAAGCTGGTGGGACTGACAGGAAACTACCCCGTGTCCAGAACCAGAGTCTCCACTGACTCCTAGCACTGGTTGTATACAGTTGGCATTGATCCATATCAGCCCCAAATTAAGCCATCTTTAGGGACCCCAGGCCCAACACATACCTAAAGTGATAGAAACATTTTTATCATCAATACTAATAAAATTTCATTTTATTAATGTTTATCTGAACGATAACAGCATTAACACGACCCCTTTTCCAACAATGATTTAGAATGACAGACCTGGTTTCTAGGTGAACTGGAGTAATCTGGAGAATGGGAGCTGTTGGGAAGCCCCTGCTCCTCCACCTCCCTTGGAGAGGCCTCCTTGCCCACCCTGCGCCCAGAATTGTAATCTATACGTGTCGCACATCACAGTCCTTGCTCTTCCCTACCTTGCGAGAATTCGTACTCCCTTGCCACAAAATCCTCATAAAGAGTTCACCAAGAATACCAACCTCTATAGGATTCAACACAAGCACTCATTCTACTGCTGGGGGAATGCAAAGAGGTACAGTCACCCTGGAAGACAGCTGGCTGCTCCTACTCATGTCTACACAAAGCCTGAACATGGATGTTTAGAGTAGTCCGACTCCTAACTGCCAACACATGGAAGAAGCCAATTTGCCCATCAGTGTAAATGGCCAAATGAACCGCATTCTAGCCATACAATGCAGTATTATTCAGCACTATGCAGAAGTGGGCTATCAAACCATGAAAGGATATGAAGGCCTGGGAGTGCTGCACGCGCCTGTAGTCCCAGCACTGCAGGAGACTAAGGCACAAGGATCACAAGTTCAAATGCAACCCAGGCAACTTACTGACTTAGCAATACGCTGCCACAGAATAAAAGATAAAAGGGGCAAAACGTGTAGTTCAATGCAAATATGCTGGGTTAAATCTATAGAATGTACATGAAGAATGAGATATGTAGGTAGGTAGATAGATACATTTGTCTGAATCCATAGAATATACATGAAGTGTGAGCTATCAACTATGGACTTTGGGAATAAAGTCATTTTTTGTTTTATTAATTATAAATTTTAATCAAACATAGTTATTTTCCTTGTGGCTGAGACAAAATACCCAACACCCCAAATTAAAGGAAGAAAGGTTCATTTAGCCCATAGTTGTAGAGGTTTCAGTCGTAATTAGCTGGCTCCAAGGTAGGGTACATCACAGAGGACAATAGTTTATTGCAGGTAGAAAACAGGAAAGGCAAACAAACAAGTGTTCTTAACAGTGACTTTTTTTTTTGTCGTTTTGAGACAGGGTCTCACTATGCAGTTCAGGGTGGCCTTGAGCTCACTTTGTAGCCCAGGCTGGTCTTGAGCTGGCAATGATCCTCCTGCGTCAGCCTCCTGAGTGCTGGGATTACAGGTGTACACCACCACACACGGCCTTAACAGTGGCTTTCTCCCCCTTTACCTCCTCCAGGCTACTTAGGGCAGGCAGCACTCCCCCTCAATCCTAGTGCCCTTGAGCCATGAAGCAATCCCTGAGTCACACACTCAGATCCAGCCACCTCTGCAAAAGCTCCACCTATGCCCACATGAGGCTTTGGGGCACAGCTAGACACAAGCCACAGCACACACCTGTCTAGTGGGAGAAGCTAACAGTCCAAGAAGCTGAATATTTTAGGGGTGGGGGGGCAATGAGAATAGTACTTTCAACATAAATTTGACTGTGAACTCAAAAATGCTCTAAACTAATCTTTCATTATTTTTTAAAAAGGCATTATTAAGTTTCATTTGAAAGACTTGTTTTATTTTTATTTTTTAATTTTTTTTTGCTTGTTTGTTTTGGTTTGGTTTTTCTTTTTTTTATTTTTCAAAGTTTTATTGATAAACAGATAGCAATGAGACAGTTTCAAATCAAATCGGAAGTACAGTTTCAACAAATAACTGCTGTACAAGATGCAGACTTGTGATCCTATTTACAAACACCATTAGAACAAATCATTCTATTCAATAAGAGAATGCAACTATATATCTATCCCAACCTCTTTGAATACACAGATACAAAATGGACATTCATCGGTATACCCCATTTTTTCTAAGTTCCGTTATTGAATATTATAGGTGTGTAAACTCAGCAAAATATTCTAAAAGAGTCCAGTAGCCCATAATAGCATTGGGTCTTCTGTTTAACTGGCAATGTCAGAAATTATTGACCTGAGTCCCCCACAGCTCAACTTAACAGCATGGCTTTATTTCTTATATTTCATCTTCATACTTTTCTACTGGATTGAAAGACTTGTTTTAGAAGCCAAGTTATTTTATTATAGCCTGTCAACATTAGTACTGCCAAAATATCCTAAGATGAACTTTTAAATCTCAAGCAAAGCTAAGAATAGTGAACAAAATGAACTTAAAATATAAAGTCTTATTATCCAATTTAACAACAGAAACATTTCTAATATAACAATAAATGTATCAGCATCAGGCTGATGGTGTAGCTCAGAGATAGGGGTTAGGACATATGAGGCCCTGGGTTCGCTCCTCAGTACAAAAACAAACAAAAGCCCCACTAGCATCAAACTGTAATGGTTAAGATTCAACTAATTACTGCATCTAGAAAAAATAAACAGGGAGAAACAAAACCCTAAATCCCCAGAAGTTTTGACTCAACTCACTCACTGACCTCTAAGTAAAGCTGGCGGAGCTAGCATCGGGCCTCTGCCCCAAGGCCACAGTCTGAAGAGGTAAGAGAGGCACTCAGAAGCCTCGGCCCAGAGGAAGGGGCAGCAAAGCAGGCAGGGGACGGCAGACAACCTCCATCCTCTACAGGTGGCGGGGTCCACCCTCTCCATCTTCTCCTGCAGGAGGCGCACTAAAACAAGTACAGCATCTACAGCCTCAAGTTTTGCACATGTGCACGTCCCCACTGTGCCACACTCTGGAACTGGATCATCAAGGGTGACGCACACACCCCAGAACTGCATCCTGATATTGAAAACGCCACTGGGTATCTTCACTATCACTTAAATAGCAAGCACTTTTTAAAATGTATTTAGTACAGAGTCTACAAGGTCACACTATGTAGATCAGACTCGTAGTGATTCTCCTGTTTTCAGTCTCCCAGGCACTGGGCAAGTGCAATTTTTAACTTTAAAAAAAAATTGTATGCAGCTACCATTACTCAATGAGATATTCTGTTACTATAAGTTGACCACTGAAATAAAAACCTCTATATTTCTATTTAGCAGAATTCATAACCCATCCACTATGGAGCCCCCCATGATGGCTGGTAACACTGCCACTTGCTGTCAGCAAAATCACCTGATCTACAGATTTTGAAATTGAGACATTTTATATTTATCAGCCCATCAAGTGCTCCTTAGGCTTTAAAGATGTGCTTAGTGCTAACCAAACACAACCTAACTGGTTGCAGTGCCATAAAGCACAGGCAAAGTCTTGATGGAGACTATTTTTCTCACTATGATAGGTGCAGATTTCTGCACAGGGCACGTCCTCACAGAAGACAAAATTAGAGATCAGAACACGGCTTGGTCTGCCGAGAACTGAAGCAAATGAGAACTGAACATTCATTCTTAGGCAACCATTCCACCAAATAATGGCACACAGCCCTCCCTCTTCTCCTCCAATGATGGTTTTCTAAAAATAATCAGGCTACTTGTCTAAAATTAGAGCACCCTCTTTCCCAGAGAGTGTGACAGAGATGAATATTTTACTTTTCACTTCTCCTTTTTCAATGTTCCTTATATATCACTATAGGTGCTGTTATCACAGTTTCTTAAATTAATTACATCATCCCCATAATCTCACGGTGTCACCTTTAAAGCACAACGTAACTGAAAATTACTCCACCTATTAAAAGGTTTAGTATTCTCGCGTGGGTCCAAGGTCTGGGGACGTGAGCACACTTTCCCATTAACTCAGCATTTCCACTTAAGTGAATCTTTTAGTATATGTGCTGCCAAAACGAGAACATTAAGTATATTTTTAAAATTAACCTTCCAATGAGAAATGCATCTTTCCAGTGAACACCTTAGCTCCAGACTCATGAAGTCCTTAGTCAAGAATAACAGATGTGATAAGATTTCTCTTACAAATAATCTTTCTGAATTAAGATCTTACAATTTCAATCCACATCTAAGATATCAAAGGGAAAAAGTACATTAACATGCCCCAGCAGACATAAGCAGACAAAAACCAAAACACATTATGTGTTTATTAAGAGATTAATAAAAGTATGATGTCCAGGCTGAACAAATATAAGAGAGAACTTCATTTACCCTCAAACAAGTAAACCTATACAGATGACAGAGACCTGGAACAGCTGATCAACCGAAGCAGTGGCTGGACAGCACACTGGAGAGCAGGTGAGGCACAGGGATGGCTTCTCCCATTCAGCTCTGCCCTGACCGTGCTCTTCCTGTTCAGAATGACTGGGGAGCTTCCTCCAGGATCCAGGTATAGAAAGAAATGGAACAGAATTTTTCTGCCAGCTACTTCAAAGAAATGTAAAA
>NW_004524849.1:381516-383390 GCF_000260255.1 Octodon degus | reverse complement strand
TAATCTCAGCACTTGGGAGGCTGTAAACAGGCAGATCACTACAAGTCTGATCTAGTAGTGAGACCCTGAACACCCTGTAGACCCTTCCCTAAAAAAAGCACAACACTAAAGAGTACATTCACACAATTAACTGACAACGAGAAGGCAGAAAATCAAGGAAGCTAAGTGGCAGGCTGACTTTCCCCTGGTGCAGTATGAGATGAACACAGGCTAGGCACACGGTTTCTTCCTAGAGGTCTCCATTAGTTCTACAGTAGGATACACTGACCTAGAAGGCTGGTACAGAGAGAGAAAGGAGAGACAAGAGAGAGGGGAGAGGAGGAGAAAAAGGGAGAGGGAGGAGGAGAAAGGAAAAGGAGAAAGCAAGGCAGTTAACCTCTCTGTCTTTCCACCCCAGCTTGGGTCCCCATTTTGCTAGGCTGATGGACAAACGAACAGTCACGGGCATCACCAACAGAGCCCAGTACAGGGTTTATGCCCTCAGGCTTCTCATTTTTTCATAAGCAGTTCTACCACAGCACTCTTTTATGGCCACTAAAAATTAAAAGTGCCAAATTTTGACAGGACAAAATATCCTTCCTGAAAAGGCAAAAGAAAGGCAGTTAGAAGCACTGATCTGAAGTATGCCTAAAGATCTCAACAAGGCTTGCAAGCACACAGCCTTTCTAAGGGTGCACAAGTTTCCCCACACCATTCTAAAGTTACACTGATCACTCTAATACCTGGAAAAATGAGGTTTGATGATATATCTCTGGTGACAACTGCAGAAACCACTGCAGACACTGGCCAGACACCATGGCATCATACACCCTGCGCGTTCACAGACACCAGCGGGTTAGGAAACTCGCTGCCTCACTCTAACTCTTCCTCTCCACCCAGAAGGCAACTGAGAATCAAGCCCCAAAACACTATAAGCACTCAGAATTGGAGGATTTGTTTGAAAGGAAATAAAGACCTTGTAGGACACAACAGTTTTGCTCCACCAGACACTTGCAGCTATTTGTTCTAATCACCACAAAACAACAGCGCTCCTAAAATACATGGGCTATGCTAGGCATGCAGACTCTGTCTCTTGGGGAGCAGGGGAGGTCCAGATCACTGGGATCCAAAACAGGTAGACAAGAAGGTCCACTGGGAGCTAGAAGAGGAAAATGTCAGAATCCCCACCTCCTGTTACCTCATCCTTCTGTATTTTCTACATACTGGATTTGTAGAGTATGTATTACTCTAGAACATGTGCATATTTTTTTAAGTACAGATCAATAAACAGGTATTTAAATGTATGCCTAGAAAAACCTTATTAATAGTGTGCTTGACCAAAAACTGTTTAGAGACCATAAGAACAGACAGTAGCCAAGAGCCTGTGTTTGTGAAGGGGCTAAAACAACAATGCATTTGCTTCTATCAATCCCTTATTTCTCACTCAAATGTATCTATGAATGTAATAACTCACTTTGGAAAAGATATTTTTCCATTAGAAAAGCAAAATATTAGTAGACAAGCTCTGTTTCAGCACAAGTTTTTCTAGTCTTAAGTGGGATTCAAGTGGTATCTGACTTTGGGAAGAAACAGGCTTTTAGCCTCTCTGTCTTGTTTTCCTGGTGCTCGGGACAGGACCAATCACCTGCTACATCCCCAGCCCAAGGTTTCCTTGTAAGACTAGATAAAGGTCAAGGTCTGTACACTAAACAGATAAACTGAAAAGGTTTCAGTTACTTCTGTTCAGCTACCTGGCATTCAGGTAAAGTTTCATCTTTTATTATTTTAGCACTAGACAGAAGTTTTCCAGTATTTTTTCTATACGGCCCAATAAAATTGTGAAATAAAAAGCATAAAACAGGCCAGAATATTTGTTTGTTTGTTTTGAGCCTGGG
>NW_004524849.1:352290-380830 GCF_000260255.1 Octodon degus | reverse complement strand
AAAAAAAAAAAAAAAAAAAAAAGGCTTTTCTAACTCATAGTGTCCCAATCCTCTGAAATTGTTGTAAGCAGGTAAATTAGATAGAAATATTATAGGCAGGCAGGCAGGGCCAGGCCCTCAAGGAGACGGCACGGAAGACAAGACACACTGCAACTGTGAGAGGGACGGATGCCCCTGCCGTGGCCAGACCTAGAGACCAAAGATGGACCAAATGCTGACCTCCTAAAGATAAGCATCCGGCATTGATCATCACCTTGAGGGAGAGTCACTAATCCAACCGCTGCCAGCTACTGGATAAACTGTTCTCTATTGTGCCTGCTTGCTACATGACTGACTTCCCCATTCTGTTCTGGATTTAATCAATTTTACCTGAGCAATGGTGCTTGTAATCTCATTGGTTGGCCATAGTTTTGTCCCACCTCATGCCCACCTAAGCGAGTTCCCATGTTCTCCACCGCAGACCTGCCTCACCACATGGTTTTACCCTATACAAACCCCTGGACAACCTGCCCGCCCGCCCCCTCAGCCCTCACTCAGAGAGAAGCTTTCTTTCCCGATTAAATATATGCTGCTCTTAACCTCCACCTTGTTCCTAAAATTCATTCTTTGGTTTTAGAGAACACCAACTTGTTTCAGGCACCTTTCAAGTCAGGACTTTCATTCCCCTCTATCAAAATGAAGTGGAAGGAAGACGCGACCTACGTCTAGCTCTTCTCTAGATCAGTACTCAGACTTTTTCACTTATAAAAGTTGTAACTGAGGCTCAGGATTACTGCCCAATTACATTCAGAGAGAAAACTAAGATCCACACTACTGTATAGTAAAACTTTATGACATCATTTATTGGGCAATAGTGCTTTTTATGTGCAAATGTCATTCTTAAGACTGAATATTTAGCCTTTCCTAAATTGTACATTCTATCAAATTTTAAGTGCTATTTAATTCATTAGTTTTCTGTATAAAAACAGTAGATAATCCAATTTATATGGACTCAATGTTACTAACCTGTAAGCTTATAAAAGCACACAGGGCTAACATTACTAGGTATTTCTCACTAGAATAGAACTGTAAAGAATATTTCAAAATTCACATTATGGAGCTGATAGACAAAGGCAGAAAGAATAAGGAAAATTATAGACCAATACCATGGATGAATACAGATAAAAATCCTGCAAATTAAATCCAGCAACTTGTCTTTTAGTTGTAGAATTACAGTACATGGATGTTCTATATTGTCTTTCTTTCTTTCTTTTTTTTTTTTTTTCCTGATTTTGTGGCCAGTTCCCTGAAGAAATCTTCAAGAATTTTGTTGAGCATAAACAAAACTGTTTCATGGAATGTGTTCAGTAATTTCTGTACCTGAACTGTCTCTTCTTACCTGTTATTTTGCTGCTCTGGTTTCCTTATGCACTATTTATCTATATGGTTGGGTGTCTCTGACTATGTACTTAATACTGTGTTTCTAAAACTACAACTGTGTGTGTATGTGTGTGTGTGTGTGTGTGTGTGTATAATCTGAAATCTACTATCTTTCTCCAAAAGAATGTGTAATTGCTGATGCCCAATACACAGAAATGACCCAAACTGACTCAAGCCACATCCCAAGCTTGAGCGCCCCTGGACTACCTAGGCCATGCAAAACTGGCTCAAAGTGTATCCACAAGGTGAGAGAGCCTTTTAATGAGCCAGCTAAGCACTGTCTACCTCTGAATGCCCTGAACACTGCTTTGTAAACATCCTGACCACTGTCTCTTTTGCCTAGTGAGGACATAAAAATTTTTGCTTTGTAGGTACTGCTTTCAGATTAGAAAATGTACTGGGGCTTACTGTTGAGGTTCCAGCCTTTTCCTGGGTTTATATACAGAAATTCTTGTTCTGTAGCTCTTTGGAAGTTCTGCCCGATCCTACCACTCTGATTATGATTTAGATGGAGCCCCATAGATTCACGGAGGGAGGGGTACGAGGTGACTTTTCCGAGGGCTTATAGATGCTTTGATGTTGGGATGTAGTCCAGTCAGAAGAGGAGGCCGCTGAGGGTAGGACCTGGAAGGGCCTCCCCGCTTTTCCAAGCTACTCCCATCCTTCCCTGCCTCCCGGTCACTATGAAGTGACAGCTTTCCTCCACCACACCCTTACACCATGCTGCTGCTGCTTCAAGCACCCTAACCATGCATGGAAAGAAACATGAGCCAAAATAAACCTCTCTTCTTTTAAGTTTTGAGTGCTGGTTATCTTGTCCCAGCAATGAGAAAAGTGACTAAAAATCTCCAAAGTGTCATATGTTTGGAGGTAGTTAGATTACAGTGGTAGAGTTTGGTCAGGAAAGGCAGGTCACTGTGAGGGTAAGATGTAAGGGTATATTTCTTCCTGACTCCTCCCTTGATGGTTTGCTTCCTCATTGTTAACTAACAGATCAGTCTGCCTCTCTTTATCTCAGTCTCCTACAAAGTCTCAGGAAATGAGCAAAATGTAGACAAATTTTCTGCCAGGGCATAACACACGTGGTCTGAAGTCCGACTGCCAATGGAGTCCTTGCTCCCAAATGAAACTTCCTGAGCCTGGTCTTTATCTCTTGTCATTTTACAGTCTGGTCTTCTGAGTTCCAGCTAGAATCTCCCAACACTCATGGCTTACAGCCTTTTAGGACTGCTCTCCTAGCCATTATCTCCGAACCAATTCCATCTACATAAATTTGATGTTAGGAGCTGAAGTTTGGTCAGAGAGGCAAAGGCAGCCCAACATTCAGGTTGTAGTAGAAGTATTTCTGGCAGCTTTTAACCAGATTTGCACTGAAAATCAAGTGCAAACAACTTTCTTAAGTGATTTAAAAATTTTGAATTTTACAGCAATTAACCATTAGGAAGAATGTATGCAATGTGTTAATTATTGAAACTGTCCTACCAATTTGATTCGAAACTGTCTCATTGCTATTTGTTTATCAATAAAATTATAGGGGGAAAATAAAATATAAAAACAAACTTTTGAATTTAGCCAAAAGGGAATTCCAGTAAAGTTGGGACCTGCAAGCTGGAAGGAGGGAAGTTTGGCTGCTAAAAAGAGGAGCAACAAAAGGAAGCTGAGTACTTTTCATCAGGAGAATAGGGAGGATGCCGTGAAGGCATGCAAGCAATCTATAAGACTCCAGGCTCAAGGGTCTAAGAGTGAAAGACTTCCTTTAAGAAAAGAGTCCCAGGGCACTACACTCCTGAAAGGAACACTAGGGAACTGGTTTTCAAGGATTCAAATCATAGCTATCCAGGGACTCACAGGCCCCTGCAGCCATGTTTCAAGGAGGCCTGGTAACTGCTTGAGCTGGCTGCAGATCACGGTATCATCCACATAGGGCTGGTTTTATACACATGAATATACAAAAGTTGTGGGGTTAGACTTTCACCTAGATTTTAGAACAGACCTGGGAAGTAAGACTTGGGGCCCTGCACAGACAAGGTAAAGCCATGAGAGCAAAGCCAAAAGTGCAGTAGAGACCCCAGAAAGATGGAAAAGGAAGATGTAACATCTGAAGAAAGCCACAGGCAGTGAGCAAAGCAGTCCAACAAAGAGGCCATGAGAGCTACAATGACAAGCAATGCCATAGAAGTGGAATGACGTGACCTGTGTGGGGCTCATATCATTACCTCAGCTGCTCAGACAACGACGCAAAGGATTTAATGTTTGCCCTCCTAGGTCTTGCTCTGACCCCACTGCTTTCTCCCCCTACTCCTTTCGACCTTTTGAATGGGTATGTTACCACTATGTGACTTCTTTTTTATATTTACAGAGGCGCATAGCTAAGAATTTGCCTTAACTCTAAAGTAAGAGTTAGAGTTTGATTTTTCAACAATGCTGGACTTGCTCAAACTTCTGCAACCCTTACGGATGGACTAATGCATTTTGCATAACGAGAAGCACATGAATCTCTGGAGTATGGGATAGAATTTTATAGTTTACATCTAAAAGGGCCCCTAAAGCTTCGTGTGTTCATAAGGTGATTAGATTGTATGGGCAAGATAGCTGACTTGCTGCCAGGAAACAGAGTTTGGTCAGAAGATGCAGGTCTGTGGGCATGAGACGGAAGAGCACACCTCCCCTCCTAACTCCTTTCTTGACATTCTGCTTCCTGGCTGCAATGAGGGAAGCAGTCTTCCTCCACCAGACGCTTCCACGACGCCTTCCTGCCGTGGGACTGGCCAACAGCGGACTGAAACCTGAGCCAAAATGAAGTTGCGAGTGTCAGGTATGTTCTCCCAGCATCATGGAAAGTAACATATAAAATATACATAATGTTTTATGCCCAAGTGAGTTTATTCTAGGAATGCGCATGATTCAATTATTTTTAAACATTATACCTTCTTTATCATCTTTAAAGATTAAAGATGATAATATACAAAAACAGTATTACAAACATTTCAACAGGCAAAAAAAAATTATTTGATTAAATTTAATATCCTTTCATGATAAAAACTTCAGAAACTAGGAACAAGAAAAGTTCCTTAATCTAATAAAGGGTAATGACTAAAAACAATATTTTTAAAAGATTACAGATAATGTCAAGGTATGTGCCCTTTAAAATGGAAAAAATAGGGCTGGTGAGATGGCTCAGTGGTCTAAAGCACCTACTTAGAACAAGCTAAGCTAAGCAAAGCACCGAGACCACGGTTCAATCCCCCAGGACCACATGCCAGCCGGCCCCGCCCCCTGGTGGGCTGAGCTGGCCACACACACTAAATAAATAAATAAATATTAAAAAAAAATAAAAGGATGCCAAACTCTGACACTATAGTGGAGTCAACAGTGCAATAATTTAAGAAAAAGAAATTAAGAGATTAAAGATTAGGAAAATAAAGTTATGGTCAAGAAAGATGTCCAGTCTTTTAAATTATAAGTGAAATAAGATATAAAACCAGGATAAGCTATCATTTTATACCATCTGGCTAAAAATAATCTATCAAAACAAAGTATCACTGAATAGATATGCTTTCAGTGTGCTACACAGAAAGGAAGCATTCTACTTCTTCTCATCTGGGTATTTACAGTACAGTTCTGATGCTGACCTCCTAGAGTTCATGTCAGACTCCACAGCTTTAAATCTCAGTCCTCAAGACTGATCTTTCTTCCAGTGTCAGCTACATATACTTCAGGAGTCCCAGGACACCTTCTGACATGACCAATAAACAGGCTATAAATGTGGGAGCTCTCACAATCCCCATGGGTTCAAAAGTTCACTAAAACTAAAGAAAATAATTCTAAAATTCATACAAAACCAGAAGATATTCAGAGGAGCAAAAGCAATCCTGGGCAACAAGAACAATGAAGGAGGTATCACAATCTTGGGATTTCAATTATATTACTAAGCTAAAGTTGTAAAAACAGCATGGTACTGTCACAAAAATATATGGATGAATGTAGCAGAATAGGGGGTGACACATTCAGCCATTTCATCTCTGACAAAGAGGCAGATCAATATATATACTAGACAAAGATAGTTTCTTTAACAAATGGTGCTGGAAAATCAGGTTACCCATACGCAGAAGATTAAACCTAAACCTTCATCCCTAACCATGTACTACACTAAAATCACAATAGATCAAAGATCTAAATATTAAAACACAATCTGCTAAAAGATAAAATAGATAAAACTTGTTAAAGATATAGGCATAGGCCATGACTTTCTGAACAGAACCCCAATTACACAAGAAACAACATCAAGAATCAACAAATAGGTTCATATCACATTTAAAAGCTTCTGCACAGCAAAGGAAATAACCAGCAGAATGAAAGGAAAACCTATACAATGGGAAAAATTTTACCAGATATTTCTCAAAGGACAAATATGTAGTAAAACAACAAAACCATGTTAGCCTCCAAAATAAAAGAACCAATCAAAAAAAATGAGTAAGTGAAATGAATATACTTCTCAGAAAAGGTACCAGTGTCCAATAAATACAAAAAAATTCAACACATGTGGCCACTGGAGAAATGCAAGTTAAAATAACACTTGAGATTCCATCTTACTCCAGAGAAAAACAGCTACCATCAAGAAATCAAATAATGGGCCAGCCAGATAGTTCAGTGGACTAAAGCACCTGCTTAGGCAGGCACAGCAACCAGGGATCGATGGCATGCCGTGCCAGTCCCGCCCCCAGGGCACACTGAGTCAAGACTGGGCGTAGTGGCACTTGCCTGTAATCCCAGCGCTTGGGAGGCTGAAAGTAGGAGGATCACTATGAGTCCGATCTGTGAAGTGAGACTCTATAGACCCTGTACTAAGTAATTTTAAAAGAGAAAGAGATCAAATCATAGCAGCTACTACTGAGGTTGCATGAGAAAAAGAAACTCTTCCATGTTGTTGATGGGAAACCAAACTAGTACAAGCACTATGGAAACCAATGTGGAGAGTCCTTTAAAACTTGAAGCCAGAAATTCCACATGACCCTATTTCCTCTCCAGGTATCTTCCTGGAAAAGTTAAAGACATCACATCGTAGTCATACATGCATATCCATATAGTATTTATAGAAGCACTTCTCCTAATACATAGATCTTGAAAGCAGCCTATATGCCCATCAACAGATAAATGGGTGAAGAAAACATGGTACTTACACACAATGGCATATCACTCTGCTATGTGGGAAAATGTGGTACTTAAATAGAGCAAGGCATGAGCATTATAATGCGACAGAGTGTCACTTCCTTTGATGTGAGCTGAGAACATGCATAAGTAGATTCAAATTCACTGCTGTCTGTACCCGTCCACAAATAACTATGATAAAAGCTATGAATATTGGTGTGGGGGTTAGAAAAAGTCTACCAAGTAGGCTAATTTGCAAACACTAAACTGCATATAATGAGGATGACACAAGGGTCTACACATACCACAAAAAGCAACTGCCACTAAACCTTCCTTGGTCCAGAAGAGGCAAAACACGGGCTGTACTATACTATTATTTTAAATTACAGCTGCACTGTATGCAGTTTCAATTTTCAAGTGAGCAGTAATCTCACAGGGTAACAGCTACAGCACACAGTGTTAGACACTTCCCTCCACCCACATGCAGATAAAACCTCCATGTAGGCAAGAGCCCAAGTTACTCATTCCCTTCCTGCCTCATTTACCAATTCCTTAAGATGACTGCACATGCGCACACGTGCACACATGTACATGCGCACACGCACGCGTGCACACACCCTCAACATTCAAATAAAGAGCACTGAGAAATATTTCCTGAATCAGCCTTCTGTGAGACCAAAATAAAAACCAAACAAATGAAAAAAAAAAAAAAAAAAAAAAAAAAAACCCTGGCATTTCCTGACATATAAAGCATGATTTCCTCAACAGCAATCTTTCAAAGTACTGTTACTTTGTATAGTGACACAGCAGGTGACATGCTATGATGAAGCAGGAAACGAGAACAAATGTCTCCCCCACACCCTGGCAGACCACCACCGGGAGTGCGTCGGCACACGCACCCAACACACTCGTCACCCAGCCCTCCCTGGTGCACCCGCCACCCAGTGCCCCTTCCACCTGTCCTACAATTCTTCACATACTAATGGAAGGCACTGCCAAGGCTGACATTACAATGGGAGAGCTAAGAACTATTTTGAGAGATTCCCTGTGAATTTAAATAGGGAAAAAAAAATCTCCAAATGAAAAGCTTATCTTCCCTTTCAGTGCCATATAAAAATATATAATTTAAATATTTCAAGGAATGGTTAAATCCTTTTTTGCTAATCACCTCAAACAAGTAAGATTTTCTAAATAGCAACTAGATAACAGCATTTATTCCACTTAGTTTTAGAAAATACAAATATGGTCATTTCATTCCTTAGACTATTTCCATAATTTCCCAAAGCACTGCAAACTAAAAAGTTTTTTATTATGTGGCATAAAAGCCAAGTCTAAGAACCTCCAACATAATTCTACAGGCAACAATCCATTCATCTAGTCACTCAACCATTCGCTGAATAACTCCCCGTAGGAGTCGACATGCGCTAGGGCACTGTGCCGCCCCAAGGTACTTAAGGCACTTAACCCCCCAGCCACTCTTCTATGCCTCTCCCATGCTGTCTACCTGGAATTCCCTCACTATCTCATTCTTTTACTTTTAGTAGGATTATGACCCACCCGCTGGTGATGATCACCTTCCAGACATCTTGTAAAAACAAAGACAGGCTCCCCAGGGAGCGGCACCAAGACTAGGGAATGAAACCTGGTCCATGGTGTACTAGGAGTACTCAACTCTCCACTCAGAGTGCATAGCTGTCGCTGCTGGCAGACAACTGACGGAATGAACTCTCCCGGTTACACTTCTGTGAACCGGGGGCTGCCTGCATTCTTCTCACACTCAGTGCCATCCCATCGGGTCTACACAGTCACCTGTGGGAGGAAGCATGCCCCAGCACACAGGATGTCACCTGGCTTCCTCTCCTACTCCAAACCCCACGGGAGCAGCAGAATACACAGAATACGCCACCAGCGGCACTCGATCTCCTTGAGAGTGTTCTGACTTCCCTTTTCCTCTATTTCCCACCACATAAACACAGTAGAAAACTAGGCTGTTTTTGTAACTAGGTTTAACATATCTTGATGAAGAGCCACCATCTGCCTTATTTTGAACAAGCACCAGCATAAGATAAACGAATTCTGTATTTTCTTTATCCCAGACACATCCAATTCTGTAAATATGACATAAAAGCATAAGTTAAATGCCTATATGAGAGGGTACAAAAGGACCTTGAATGCAGACAAGGAGCCTAAACAGATTGAGTTCTTCAGACCATGGAGTAATATGCATTATAGTAGGTAAAATATAGCTTATAATACACTATACACATTATAAAGTTTAAAACACATCAGGCAGAGTCCAACTCTGATTTAAGTTTTTAAAAGAACAAACAGAAAAACACCAGTTTTGGTGTTTTTGTTCTTTTTTTAAAAGAACAAACAGAAAAACACCCCCAGTTGGGGCTGGGGAGATGGCTCAGTAGAATAAGCACTGGCCTGGTAAGTGCAAAGGCCTGAGTTCAATGCCCAGTTCCGCAAAAAAAAAAGTAAACCACCAGTTCATTCCCTACATTTCTACAGAATGAATACAACTAACACTGACTGGTTCAAGATAACATTCATTTTTCCTAGTTCAACCAAGGAGTGAGAAAGTCTCTACTGATTTATCAAAGTTTGTAACTACAACCCACCTGGATACCATTCTGAACACCCCAGCACTCTAAGGTTAACCACCACACTTACGAAAAGTTACTCCTGGAGAAGTTTGTTCTTTGGGTTTCAGGAAACTAAGGCCTAAAAAGGGCAATTTCACAGTACCTTTGAAAGGCACAGCAGACATCTGAGTCCTCTTTTCCCTCTCAATTTGCCAAACCTGAAGCCTCCTTAGGCTTGTGTGATTATAAAAACCTGTCTTTAGAGATTATAGTGTATATACAGTCTCTTTCACTTAACATAATGTTTTGAAGGCCCATCCATGTTGTAGTATATATCTGTATCCAGTTCTTATAGCAAAAATTGTATTCCACTGTATGAATATGCCAGTTTCCTTACCCGCTCATTTATTGATGGGCATCTGGGTTATTTCCATGTTCTAATGGAAATAATGTTACCGTGAACATTTGTAGGTGACCTTTTTATGTGAACACACTTTCATTCTCTTAGATATTTTATAATGGTTCCCCAGAGAAACAGAACAAATTAGATACAGCCATAGCCACAGGCATCCTAGTAAGAGGGAAGGAAATTTAAGGAATTGGTTGGTGTGATTACAAAGTCAAGCAAGTCCTAAACTCAGAGGGTGGTCAAGCAGACAGGACACTCAGGAAGAGACAGCACTGCAGCTTCTGTCTGTCATCTCAATTTCAGCCTTATGTCTCCTAAACCATTCAACTGATTGGATGAGAACAGCCTGCATTATGGAGGATGATTTGCTTTATATAAGGCCTACAGATTTAAATGTTAATTTCACCCAAAAATACTCTCACAGAAAAATCCAGAACACTGACCAAATATCTGGGCACCACGGCCCAGCCAAGTTGCCATAAAGCACCAATACACCTCGGAGCAGGACACTGACTCATCCGAGAACTATATGTTTAACCTGGCCACCAACACGTTTCCCAAAGCAGGTGCCATGTCACGTTCCCACTAGTAGTAGATATAGTTGTAATTCCCCGTATCCTCACCAACATCTGTTATCTATCTTTTGGTGAGAGCCATTTCATTAGGTATCAAGTAGTATCTCCCTGTGACCTTCAAAAACTTTTCCTGACTTTCCAATTTCACTGTGAGTTTTCCCAATCTTTTTCACCCAAATCAAGGTCAGCAGAACATAGTAGCATATGCCTGTAATCTCAGTACTCTGGAAGGCTGTGGCAAAAAGACTGTAAACTCAAGCCCTGCCTGGGCAACTTAGTGAAAATCTATCTCAAAATAAAAAGCAAAAATGGGCTGAGGAGGTAACTCAGTGTAAAGTCCCAGGTTTAATCTGAGGACCACAGGGAAAAAACACAGGTTAGGGTTAGATATAAATTAGAGTTAAATATATTCCAATTGATTCCCAAGGAAAACACTAACAAGTATGTTTTAAACCCTAAAAGATTAAGATTTGAAAACACTGTATTATTTCTATGTACAAATGAATAACCATGTACCAGTTTACTGCTGGTTAAACAATTTTTGTACTTTGTGAAAAAGATAAAATTAAAACATGATTAAGAGAAACCAGCAGTGCAAAGTATCTAGTAAAATATTTCTACCACTAAGATTTTGGGTTATAAAGAACCTTTGAAAATGCGTGGAGTAAGAACAATGCAAGTCAGGTCTTACAGCAAATATGAATACTAAAGTGAATACAAATTTCCTAAGTTCACCCATAAAAATTTCCAGCACTGAACTAAAGCTGGGTCAAAATAACATTGACTCAAATGGGAAAAGGGGAGTAAGCAAGTCAGCATTTACCTATTCTATCTCTGAAGTTGAAAGACACATAAAAATCTCAGACACACTGAGAATATGACAAAAGGCAGAGAGAAGACCAAACGACACGAGTTCCACGGATCTCCTCTTCTTCCAGAAGCACCATGCCCTCTTCCAACGAGTGGCAAACACTGACGATAGGTTCAAGCAAGGGTGAGGAAGTTAATCAATTTTTTTTTTTTTTTTTTTTTTTTTTTTTTTTGGCGGAACTAGGGATTGAACTCAGGCCCTTGCGCTTGCCAGGGAAGCACTTATTCCACTGAGCCATCTCCCCAGCCCCATTAATCAATTTTTTGATGTTGTTACTTCTTTCACTATAGAAACAGAAATACTGGTCCATAACCCCTTAACCCTCAAATCTGAAATCTAAAAAACTCTGCAAATCAGGTGGCTTTCTGTTTTGTTTTTGTTCTTTTTGGCTAGCAGCAAACTCCTTTAGCAAGAAATTCATTTGCAAACTTGACCTGGCATGACATGGACCTATTTTTAGACATTACCCAAGATAAGGGTGGATTTGTTAACTGAACACCCATGTGCTTCATTAGGGATGTTACAGTAAGGTACACAGCATCACCTTTCTAACAATCTAAAGTCATGAGTTCTGAATATTTTGCCCAAAGGTATTCACTATAGGGCTGCAAACCTGCAAAAGCTTAATTCCTATTGCATAAAATGTTTGTGAGGATAATGATCAGCAAATGCAAGCACATCGCTTGCCACAGTAGGTCCTCATTAGGAGTCATTAAAAACAAAGACAGAGGTTCCAGAAGAAGGAATCCTGTCTTGCTGTGGTTTCAATTCTGAGCGTCTCCTAGAGTCCGTGTGTTAGAGGACTAGTCTCTAGCTCGGTCCTAGGGGAGGCATGAAAGTCTGCACTGGGCTCTGGCTGGCATCTGGGTGACTGGGACTACACTGTGGAAGGAGACTTGGGACTCTGATCTTGTCCTCTCTCTGTTTCGCTTTGCAGCCATGAAGTAAGTGATTTTGCTTGTTGCACACCACTGCATGAAGTGCTCCCCAAACCCAAAACAGCAAGTGATCGTGGCCCAGAACCTCAAAAGCTGAGCCAGAGCAGCCAGTTCTCTTCAGAGCCGATTACTTTGGTATTCCCACCATGACAAAAAGAGGGCAACACCTGCCTCCGACTGCGACACAGAAAATCAGCTGAGTTTCTAGTTTTCTGACTCCAGACCACAACACCTCCCCAATGCCCAGCCTGCTGGCCTGCGCCGCAGATTGCAGACTTGGCAGCCCCAGCAACAGAAGCCTGTGAGCCACTTTCCTAGGATAAAAGCATGTGTTCTTCCGTGAACACACTTGTGTGTAAAATGTTTTACTGAGGTGGGGAAGGGCGTCTTGATTCTATTCCTTTGGGGAACCCTGACCGATATCTACACTTAAGATATTAGAAAATTTTAACCACCAAATGCATTAACTGGCACAGAAAAACTAAATTTTTCTGTTTGCAAGCCTTGGAAAAAAACTCCTCTGCAATATATTTGAACTTATAAACATGCACTGAATTGAGTAGCATGTCTTCATGTGAATTCATCTGGGACAGGTCCACTTGCGTAATATTCTGTAAACACATACACCACTATTACCCTTCTGGGCCACACTGAGTGTCAGGGAAACTCCAAACATACCCATTCACCTGGAGTCTGCACCTACACAGTTAAAAAGGTCAGTTTACACTAATAAACTTTACTCACTGCATTTTATGATACTTTAATACAGTTTTCAAATTTCAGGCCTCACTGTCTTTCATAGTTAAAAGCTGACAATAAAAATTTATGTACTTTGTCACTCTAAGTATATCACCGTATTACAGAAGGAGCTGCGCGGAAGGAAAACATCATCCGAAGGGGGGAAAAGCTGTGCCAAGTCTGGCGAATGAGAAAACTATTGTGAAAATAAAATTAATAGCATTATCTCATATTACCACCCAGGGAAGATTGCAAGCAAGAGGATGTTTTGAAGTTGATGTCTGAAATTGAAAAGCTCTTCATCATGATTCAACTGCCTTGGTGAAACAGATGTGCCTCTGTCTTGCTTGTTTGGGTAACATGTTTTTGCAGAAATACTATAAGGAAGAATTATAAGGTATTACACTATGCCGTCTGAAACAGTGCGAGAAAAGATACGGAGGTAGCACGGCCCGTGCCAAAGCAGCTGCTGACCCGCGTTCCAGTGGTCAGTAACAAGCGGTAAAGGTCAGCATCTTCCAAACAGCAACGGACAACATCACAACACAAGCTGCAAACTCTAAGGCATCTTCAAACAGTCACACACAAAAATCCATACTTCTTTCCCACTTCAGTTTTATTTACTTTGTGGTAATGTGTTGATTTGAATATTTTAATGAGGCTTTTTAAAAATCATTTTGGTTGATAAAGTATAACTACTTGAAAGCAAATGCATGAACTTGTTTTTCCTGCCGAGCAAGCTCCTATCTTAATGCTAAGGACTGTAGGAAAGTGTTCAGGTAGACTCAACACATAAAACAAAATCAATCTGACTATTCTAAAACTTGGGAGCTGACTTTTTTTAAAGAAGACCATCAGAGAAATGTAATTTAAAATTATACTAAGATACCATCTTATCCTAGAAAGAATGGCTATCATCAAAATAAAGACAATAATAATAGTAACAGCCAGGGAGATGGCTCAGTGAAATAAGCGCTTCCCTGGCAAGCGCAAGGGCCTGAGTTCAATCCCTGGTTCCACAAAAAAAATAATAATAATAATAATAACAAATACTAGCAAAGATGTGGAAAAAATGAACCCTACTGCACTGTTGGTAGGAATATAAACTAGTACAACCACTAGGGAAATAAATCAATGTGAAGATTACTCAAAAACAAAAACTAGAAATTACATTTGACCTAGCTACCCCTCTTCCTATGTTATCTTTCCACAAGAGTTAAAATCGTATCACAGTAAATAGGATCTCAAGTCCGCATCTTGTACAGCAATTAACCACTAAAAAGAATATATGCAGTGTGTTATTTGTTGAATCTGTACTTCCGATTTGATTTGAAACTGTCTCATTGCTATCTGCTTATCAATAAAATTTTGAAAAAAATTAAAAAAAATAAATTGGTTCTATACTTCAAAAAAAAATCGTATCACAGGGGAAAAATTCGTACTACAGGGATACACACATTCCCATGTTTACAGCAACACGATTTATAACTTTTAGGTTTTGGAAGCGGTGTACATGCCCATCAACAGATGAATGGATAAGGAAAATGCGGTATTATACATCACGGAATGCCACACCGCTGTAAGGACAAACGTGAGGCACTCTTAGGGGTGCAAATTAGTCAGGCCTGTGTCTGACTTAGTATCGCAGCTTCTCTTAGACACAAATACACACACAGAGCAAAACAAAAGGAATAAACAGGAAGAGAAGCCTTTAAATACTTCCCCAAGTTACGTATTCTAGTTTCAAAAATATTTCCATATAATGGTAACTTATTTCATTCATACTACCAGTGTGCATTATTATCTCTCTCTTTTTTAAAGGAAGAATCTGTTTGGTTTATATCTCACACTGAGTAACTACTTTGAACATAGCAATATATACTGCAATCACTATTATTATGCTCTTATTTGGCTATGACTATTTTATTTTATTCTTATTTGGTACAGGGTCTCGCGACACAGCTCCGACTCTGGCAATCTAGCCCTGGGATTACAGGCTGCACCACCAAGCCTGGTTTCAGCAGCTAGGGGTTCCGGGGCTGGCACAGCATGCAGTACCAGGGATCAAACTCAGGTCCTTGTGAAGAAATGAGACCAAGAATATCTCAAAATAGAAGGTACATTCAGAAAACTTTTCTGTCCAACAATGAACACTGAAATCCTATGAAGGATTTCCAGTTCCTTGACTACTTTCCCAAAGTGAACTCTGATAAGCAATGCGGATGTCACTAAGTATAGCTAATTCAACTTTAGAACAAAATTTCCTGCTAAATAGCATTCAAGCTCTAGATCAGTATAATCAAACACTGCCCTGAAACTGTAAGACAGCTACTCAAAAATCTATTGGTTTTAAGGTCCACATTACTACAAACTCTGGTTTTTCTGAAAATAATAATAAATAATATTAATGCAGGAAAAGAAAATGTATTAGAATTTGTATAACGAAGTGGCTCTGAACTCTGATTTGCAAACAAATACACAGAAGTGTAAGTTTAAAGACAACACAGACTGGAGCTGGAAACCTGACTCTCCCCCCGGACTTGAGCAGACCAAATGCACACATCGGAACCTGTCCTTCTCCGCCTTACGTACTGGAAGTCTGACTTCGTTAGATCAAGAATTCTGCTATAAGAAAGCTTGAGGGCTGCTGTGTACAGATGTGCAGGACCAGCGCCATCCATCAGAGAAGGGAACGGCCTTCCCTACCTGCCACTTCCCACTTACGCCCAGTGTGCTAATCTTAATCACGTATTAATATTTACTTCACTGGGTGTTGCGAGCATTCAGTACGACTAATGTGTGTGAAACCTCTAACTGGGACGGAAGGGCCACTCATTGGTTCTCTTTTCCTTCTTACACAGCTTGTCTGTATTTACCTCACTACGAAATGAAAAACACGAGAATTTATTAATTAGATCATTTATTTTCGGTGTGGAAATTCACAGAGCAAGACTGACTTCTGATGGGATCTCCCGTGATGTTTTTCACAGCCCATGGAAAACGACCTTTAGTGCTGTTTTCCAGCAAGCACTGTCAACAACCGAAACAGAATGTCAGGAAGCCATGCTATAATGAGACTATAGGAACAGCTTGTAAATGCCAAAGAAAACTGAAGAATTATTTCCTGCGTTTTCTTCCGGGCTCACAGCCCAACTAAGATGAGCCTGGGGCCATGGACAGGTTAACAACCACCAACAAAAAATTCTAAAGACAAAAGTTATTAGGGAAAGAACTTCCACTCCGCTTTGAAAGTCAGAGTAGAGAGTCTAGGATTCCGGTGCAGGATTCAGGTGTTTTAGACAGTAATATCACAAGCCTCACATGGAAAGAACTTGACTTTTGAAAGGGTGAAGCGCGAGAAGCCCTTGGCAAACCAGATGTGCAAAACCTAGAAGTGGACGAGTCTGCCAGTTCTGGGGCTGTTGCTTTAAGAGTGTGTCCTCCTGCCTTTCTGCGGACAGCTTCCAAGTCCCCGTCCATGCCGACTCCCATCTACTCCAACACTGAATCCACTATTCAAGGATCCAAACTTAAAGGGTCACATCAGCCTGTCTCTATTTTACGCATCTCCCTCTCAAGCCAAATCCTTCATTCCAAACTGTCCCCAGTCTTCCTGTGAAAGTGAGGCCAATTTTGTGTGTCTGTCTTTGTCCATGCTGACACTGACTTAGGATAACCTCTATTTTGTTGTGTTTTGCTAATTTTTTCATTCAGCAAGCGTCCAGTGAGCACCTACTACGTGTTGGGGACCCAATCTACTACTAGGAATACAAAGATGACTAAGGCCTAGTGCCTGTCCCCAGGGAAGGTACTGATTATTAAATGAGTCAGACACATGAACAATTTGTTCGGACACAGCTCAGTAAATGCTGTGATTCTGTGTACAGGATGCCATGGAAACACAACAGGAGTAATGATTCACTATAAAAGAAACAAGAGATAGGGAGAGCCTGGTCCAGGAGACTTCACAGAAGAAAGGAGAGTGGAAGGAAGCGAATCTTGAAGGGTGACTAACAGGCTGGAGGACAGGGTGAAGGGACGGACAATTGCCATGTAAGAGGAAAGTGTATTCCATGAAGCAAAGTGCCAAAGATTCAGCATAACTGAGGACAAGGAGTGAGGAAGGGGAATACTCCTAAGTACCTGAACTGCTAGGCACCTGGCGAGCAGCCAAGAATGACTTTTAGCAGGGAGAGATTATGATTAGATGTGAGGGCTTTAAAGGCTTGCTGGAAAAGGACTCTCCTTTCAAAATCCATAAAGCCTTCCCCAGGATCCACAAGGTTCACCTTCCCTTGGCCTCTCCTTTCCCACCCTGCTTTGGGTCTCAGAAAAGTAAGGCTGCCACTATGGAAAACTTGATGGGCTCCACACTTCAGATTTGTCATCTCCTTTGGTCCTCTCAGCATCTTTAAGATAGAAGAACTTAACTACAGACAGGGAAATTACGTTACCTTGCTCATATGTGACATAATTTGAAAGTAGTAGATGGCATCAAATCTAATTCTACACTCTGTGGCCTCCTTCTGTGATGCCACACATACTCCTACCCTGAATTATACCTTCCCAGTCCACTACTGTTCCACATCTGGGTTCCCTCTATTTTACCCATTTTGTAAATTGCTACAGAACCTGTTTCTATTGCCAGGGCTGCCATAAGGAAACTACTGACTTAAATAGGTAAGACACACCTTCCTTGGCTGGTTTCCTAAAATGAAAGAAGGTCTCTCAGATCACTCCTTCACCTCTTGCCGCACAGTCAGGATTACTAACACAAATACAAATGCTGGAAGGCAATGAGGCAAGTCGGCTGATCCAGCCTGGAATGCCATGGTCCAACATGCCATCACTCAATACCCCATCCACCAATTATTGGACTATCTCTTGAGCTAGGGCCAAAGAAAAAAGTCTCTCCAACCAGCAAGCTAAGCTTTAGTTAACAAAACCATCAGCCCTGATGTCTCTGCTCTTCTCAAAAGGTTTCTTTCTCCAGCAGCACTATCTCCTTCTCAAAGCACGGATACTCAGCTTGTGAAGACTTGAGCCTGGAGACCAAGTCACTACCAGGCAGTCCTAAGAAAACACATGAGGCCAGTCTGCCAGGAATACAATGAGAGCAATTACCCACAGTAAGCTTCAACCAAACTAAGACACAAAACAAAAACAGATCCTGTCATGGTGTAATTATTTTTCAAAAAAGTCTTCTATATTTCCTCAAGGTGAGAAATTTTTCTCATGTAACAGGAAAGAACAATATACAGATATCATCTTATTTAGCCACTTAGCGTGTAGCTGATATGTATACCTTTTTAAAACCTATAAACACAAAAGTATCTTTCTGTTGCTGGGTTTGGTCCCCCCCCCCCATTAATCACCTTTTCTCGCCCTCCAGGAAAACCAAGTAGGTGGGCAAAAATTCCTGGATGTTTTCTGGAAGGCACTTGGAACACCCACACCCTCAGACAGAACACTTCAAGTCTATATAAACAGAAGATAATTTGGTTAACAAGAAACACAAACATGAATAAAGATAAAATACATATTGAGATATAAGATGCTATAGAAAAATGGGAAAGATAGGTAAGTACTAGGAAATCTCAATTTGAATCCTTTCCAGAGTATATTCCAATGATCCATTTACACATCAGTCTCTCAAGTCATCAAATCCATCCTTCTTCACCACAATGAATGTTTTCTAGGGAGAGAAAGAAATATGAAACTCCATTATCAAATAGCTGCAAAGAAGACCAGACTCAAATATACATCTGCCAAGCAAATTAAAACAGCCACAGTCTTGACCACAAAAAAAGCAATGTATTCATTTCTAGAAGCAGACAGATGTAAAGAGGCACAAAACTGCAAAGTACTATAAAACTAAATTAATCTAATATCCCTACGCTGTAGGCACAGAATACAACTGACCACAGCATCACATCCACTTGGTCACACATTCTGCAGGTCTGAGGTAAAGTTACTTTAAATACACTCTCTACAGCTAGAACAAAGATGAAGCCATCACTGCACATGAATCTTTAGAAAACTACATCATAGATCAAAAATATGTGTTCCCATGTTAAAGAGAATAGGAGCCTCTTTTTTAGACAGGTCAAATATATTCCAATGACATAAACAGAAAGATGTGAAGTTTATTATTTGCAAACCAAAGCAAATCCTTCTAAAGATAACTTTATTGAGAATCAGTTATTTATTTGAACCATGCATAAAACATGTTTAGGACTATAACATTTATGTAAGAAAAAAGTGAATATAAGGGGCTGATGTATATATATCATATACATTTTAAATTCTAAATCCTGACAACCTAGGTAGCATTTTGACAGCTGTGAAAATTTTTGAATGAGTATCTCTATTGCTTGGGATGATTCAGAGTTTCCAGGGACTGGCGACTGACCTGTCCCATGAAATCTCCTTACCCAGGAAAGATGGGCAAGGCAATGGCAGGACTAAGGGCTGACTAAACAGTCCCTGGCCACATCCAGAAGGGTAGGAGATGGACATCACTACGGCTCTGAAATATAAACACTTGCTACTACCGGACACCTATCCTTGCAGGGGCTGAGGGAGAGAACAAGGTGAGGGCGCCATCATCTCTGATCCTATGAAACACAACACTGCAGCAAGTTCAAGACCTCAGTGAGGCTCCACATGCTTCCTTACCCTGGGGCTTTTAGCATCCCAGTGAATTTTGAGTTCCCTAGAGACAAAGACCCTAATAAAGCTCAGTGAGCGCAGTAAGTAGATGCTCAGTCATGCGGGTCAAACATTAAACCTTATGAACTGAAGTGAAACTAGCATAAAGCCTGTGAAGAAGAAACAAACCCAGAAGAAGCTCTGGGTCCCACTGTTATAGGCTGTTAAATTAGATAGAAATACTACAGGTAGTCAGGCAGGGTTAGACCCTCAAGAAGACAGCAGGGAAGAAAAGATACCTTGCAACTGTGAGAGAGATGGATATTCCTGCTGCTGGTCGGACCTAAAGACTAAAGATTGAACAAATGCTGGCCTCCCTAAAGATAAGCATCCGGGATTGATCATCACCTTGAGGAAGTCAGGAAGAATCACTAATCCAACTGCTACCGGCTGGCTACCAGATAAACTTCTGTTCTATATTCATGCCCACTTCTACATTACTCACTTCCCCATTCAATCCTGGATTTAGTGAATTTTACCTGAGCAATGGTCCTTGTAATCTCACTGACTGACTTTAGTTTTGTCCCATCTCATGCCCACCTAAGTGAGTTCCCACGTTCTCTTGTTTTCCACCTTAGACCCGCCTCACCACATGGTTTTACTCTATAAAAGTTCCTTGAAGAGACAGCTTCCTGGGACAACCTGCTCTTCTGTCCCTCTCTAGGACAGGAGCTTTCTTTCCCCCAGTAAATATATTCTGCTCTTACCTCCATTTGTTCCTAAAGTTCATTCTTTGGTTTTAGAGAACACAAACCCATCCCAGGAACCTTTGAGGTCGGGAATTTCATTTCCCCCGTATCACCACAAAGCACAAGTCAGTGTATGCAATCTTCCATTACTGAAGGTCTATGGGGTGAAGGGAGGGAGTTTACCAGCTGATAATCTGGCACATCATTCACATAGATGGTGAATAGAACACGAATCCAGAAGTAAGAAACCTGGCCTTTGGCAGTGACTACCTCCCTAGAGCTCAGTTTTCTCATCTGTGAAATGACAGTGCTTGTTTAAACTACCTGGGAGGTCTCTGACCTTTATGCTGCCTCACGGGGTGGGTTATATGCCAAACTAGGAAATGACTCTGGAGAAATTTAGGCAGAATGGCAAGATTAGCACGTGTGTGTGTGTGTGTGTGTGTGTGAGAATGTGTGTAGAAATCCTTAAGCTCAAAGGCCACTTAAGTTAGACCTTAGAATGCAATGGGACTTGCCCAGTAGACCAAAACTATACCAGACTTGGTGAGGTCATTCAGGAAAGAACCAGGGGCTGAGAGGGCCCACGTGTGCCAGGCGCAGGCGCAGGCGCAGCCCCACCCCTGGGCAGGTGCTGTGCTGGCTACTCTGTGCCCACCACCTGATTTAATCTTTATAATACTATTTAAAGAGTTTAAAGGGGAAATTCTAACTACAGTTCACTCTCATGTTTGTTTGTTTGTTTTGAGAGACAGGGTCTTGCTGTATAACTCAGGTTGGCCTCAAGTTCACAAGGATCCTTGTGCCTCAACCCAAGTACTGGGATGACAGAGGTGCACACTGAAGCAAAGATGGCACCCAGGTCCTTTGCTGCCATGGCCCAGTCTCCGTCCACGGCACCACACAGACAGGCTTACGTGAGCCCTAGCCAAGCCCTGTTACAAAAGGACTGGAATACAAAAATATGAAAATACTACTTAATTTTCATTCCATACACAAAGGTTGTTTCAACGCAACAGAGACTTTACAACATCTGATCGATCTTTTAAGTGCTCTCAGCTTGGCTTTCAATTGTATTGAGGTCATTAAAAATACTCAGTTTGGGGACTGGGTATATAGCTCAGTGCCTGGCAAGTACAAGGTCCTGAGTTAAATCCCCAATGCTGCAAAACAAAACACAAAATCAAAGATCTTCCTGAAAATACAGATCTGTTAAAAAAAAAAAATAAAAAAATGCTCAATTTTTTTTAATGCCAAACACCAGGTAAACCATTAATGTGTTTATCCTACTTAATCCTGTGTCATCAATTCTACATAGTAGGTGCTGTTATTAACTCTTTTTATTTTTACAGAAAAGAAAACTGAGGTTTAAATGGACTAATAACACTCTGCAGTGTCAAGAGCATGGCTGAGAAAAAAAAAGAGCATGGCTGAAGCATCACTAGCACATGGCAAAAATACCTTCTGCCCCGGTCTACAAACTTGGAAGCAAAATGCTGAAGAAAAGGGCCATCTGGTCCTCACCACACAAAGGCACAAGGCAGCAGGACAGAAGCCCACACAATGGTGCAGGAAGAAGAAGGAGCCCTGAGGGATGGGAGAGCCGCTAGCCTCCTGGCCTGTGTCCACCGCTGGATGGGAACTGATGAACCTGAGGTCCTGTGACACTAAGTGCCCACAAATAATCAGAGTCATAGCCCTTCCTCAGAGTCCAGTGTTCTACACACTGACTTGTAGTCTCAGAACAGAGGCAATTACTACGGCTAGCATACTGTAGACACTGAACAACTAAAACATTCGATGCCTTTCAACCGAGTAGACTCCAAGCTAAGAGACACCTCAGTGGTCTTACCTACACACAGATTAATCTTGTTGGTCTAAACAACACGCTCTCCTAAAATACCAAAATAATTTATTATTTCCGGTTTATTCACCACAATCCTAGAATACCAGTAGCCTGGAGGTTGGAGAATTGAATTACTGCCATTAGAAGGCTGGACCTGAAATCCAAAGTTTGAAGAATGAGTAACAAGGAGTGTCAGTTCTCAAAGTCTCCCCCTCCCCGCAAAGTCTTGAAGAGCGTAGCCACATGATATGGAAACCACTTTGCTCTGAGGGGCAGAATCACAGACGGATTCAGGAAAGGGCTCTGCAGCCAGGCTAGGGTGCTCCTGCCACTACAGATGCGAGGCCTCGAGACTTGGCTTCTTCTCAACTGGGAGTTTGCTGGGAAAATCTGAGGAATAAGCTGAGGATTAAACAGAAGACAAGCAACCACAACCTTTCAGGCAATTATGACTGTTCGACAATGTTTGCTTTTGAGCGCTGCTACTAAGAACACTAGTGCTGTACGTAGACCTGAAAAACAACAACAATGAAAACTGAAGGTGATAAAACTATCTAGAAGAAAACAAAACTAGGAAGATAAAAAAACAACTGCTAGGTGGTTCCTTCACCTTGAGAGAGCGTGCTGCGCTAGCAGGGATGCTGAGAGCAAACAAGCGTGGTTTGAGCAATGAGAACTGGGCCACTGGCCTAATACTCCTTCCTAATAAGAAATCTATCTTTTTATTATGAAAGTTAAAGTTCCAGCTGAGCATGTCTCAAAAGAAGAGAAAGTTTAACAGTTCAAATTTTATAGGATGTTCATAATGCATGAGCAACGTGATCAGATCCAGCCACCAAGGACGTCTTTACGCTATTCCTGTTGAGCACAGCGGTGCACACTTGTAATCCCACCACTCAGGAGGCTGAGGCAGAGGATCGCCATGAGCTCAAGGCCAGCCTGCACCATACAGAGTTCTTGTCTCAAAAAGGGGGAGGAGGAGGAGGAAGAGGAGGGGAAGGGGTGGGGGAAGGGGAGGGGAGAGGAGGGGGAAGGGGAGGGGAGGGGGAGGAAATACTATTTCTCTCAGAGGAGCCGAATCAGCCCCTTACCATTCAAGCATTTATTATCTGACTCAGTATTTTTCAGTTTTAGAAGAGCAGATCAAGACAGACTAGCATTTTTAAAAAAAAAATCAGAATAGAAAACAACAGTACAATATTATTTTTAAAACAGGAAGACTTAATTTGAAACATTTATTTGATTATATGTACTGGCTAGGTAGAAATGTAAAATGTATTTGCTATAATGGGCTACAATCAAAAATATCTGGGAGGGGGCCTGGCCCTAGCTCAGGCCTTTAAGTGGCTGCTTCCACAAAGCTGTCAGCCTCAGGTTGCTGGAGTTCGAACCTCACAACTCTCCAGCTGGCCAAAAGTGCCCTGAAGGCATTCAAGGAACAAAAAAAAAAAAAAATATATATATATATATATATATATATATATATATATCTGGGAAAAGCTGATTGAATTGCTGATTGAATTACTAAAGATGAACAAGGAAATCAAGTTCTCTAAGTTTTTACATTTAATACACTATGAAACCCTAAGAACAGATTTGACTGATAGCATTCTTATCCCATAAATTCAAACAAATAAGCTTAGAAATGACTGAACTTCCCCGCTCTGAGACAGGAAGCAGAATTAGCGAGCTCTAGCTGGCAGCAGGCAGAAGCACAGAGCGTCACTGTGTGCGTCCCTCGCCCCCATCGCTGTGCCTGCATTCGGAAGCCCACATGCTTTCAGCTTGTACTGGAGATTGAATCTAGGGCCTCCACCCTGGGCTAAGCCCCAGACCTTCATTCTTCTAAAGCTGTTGGCCAAATTCCCTGGGCCATGACACTTGTGATCCTCTTGCTTCAGCCCCCCAGGGTGGGCCACTCAAGTGACAGTCTGTAAGTTCACAGCCCCTGGGAGAGGTTGTGTAGTTTTGCTCCTAGAGAACATTCATGTAGCTTTGCGCCACAGAAAGAAATGTGAATACAGAAAAGGTTTCTACTTAATCAAAATAAGCTAATGAACCCTACTGTGCATTGTAAAGGAGTAAAACCTCTGTCCTCAAGCTGCTTATAATCAATGAAGGACATATGGATATAATAAATGATACCCCAAAAGCCACGCAGACTAGGCTCAACATCAGAGAAAGGGAGAAAGAAATGAAAGATTAAAAAGAAACCAAAAGCAAGCTGGAGATATAGGTCAGTAGTGCGGTACCTGCCTGGTAAGCACAAGGTCCTGAGTTCGATTCTTGGTGCCGCCCCCACACCAAGCAGCTGTGGGAGCAGAGTATGGATTAGCACAGTTTGGCAGAAACAAGCTGAAGAGTGGAGCGTGGGCTGCCTTTGTGGGAGAAGAGAAGAGAAGAGGCAACAGGGCAGCAAGCACCAATGCGAAGCAAGCCAACCCCACAGAAGAGTGAGGGCTGAGGCCACAGTGACCCTGCGGGCCTGGAGCTCGGAGCCTGGAGTACTGACCAAGGCACTAATGCTGTTTTGGACAGGTAACAAAATGGACAGGTAACAAAATGCTGTTTTTGACAGGTAACAAAATGTTACCTGTGGGATCAGGGTGAATGGCTGGCACCTATGGACACCAGGAAGCTGAATGTGACTTTCTGTCCTTACGCTTACCCTCCTTCATAACCCCTTGGGGTCAAGGATCCCTGCACCTGTATCCCACTCAGAAGGCACAAAAGGTACTGACCGGAAAAGAGACTGCTTTCTCAGACAGGAGATTTCCACGATAGTAACTCAGCATGAAATTCCAGCCAAGCTTCAGTTCCCACACAAAAATGCACAGCCTGGGGTTACCTCTGGCTCCCCTCCCACTGCTCTCTAGCTGAAGCCAGAGAGAAGAGCAATTTCTGCAGGGGTCCACGGGTTCTTTTTAAAGCAGCCCTTCTAGGAAGGAATAAAGCTCAAATTCCCTTGGGGAAAAGCAACTCGGGTCTCCAATTCAGTATCTTCAGAGATTCTGTTCCAGTGAGCTGTCACTATACCACAAGCTACTCCACAGCTCAATGGCTCAAAGCAAACCCCGCGATGTTATACAGTTTTGCAAGTCAGTCATTTGGGAAAAGCTCAAATGGCGATTCTTATAGACCCCATGCCATGGACTGAAATCATCCTGTATTCAGCTAGCAGCTGGGCTGGTCATGCCTGGTACCTTAGAGGATGAGCGGAAGGTTGGGCCTGGGTGGGAACATTCGTTAGACTGCCCACTCATCCTTTAGAGTGACAGCAATAGGTTAGTCACAGTTCTGCCCAACACCTCAGGTCCCAAGACCTACAAGGCCTGGGAATGCCTCCTCACTGTCTCTGCCACCCCTGGATGTATGAAAGCAGCTGCAAGGCACCTTGCCACCGGGAGAGGGCAAGTGACAAAGCCTCAGCGGTCAGCTTTATGTACCGTAACCACCAAAACCAGAATGCATCCCGGCAGCTGTGATTTGCCAACTATTCAATACTGGAAATGCAAAAGCCCAGACAGAGGAAAAATGACCTTCAAAGGAGAGAAGCAAAGAAATTCTCAGAGTAACTGGTACTAAGCTCTAAGACCTAATGGTCTTAAAAATAGCCATGTCTTTTAATTAAGTAACTCCATCCTCAAGAATCAAATCTACGAAAACAACTAGAAACATACATACGTACATACACAGGCAAATAAATATATGAAAGAACAATTTATAACAGTTACAACATGTAAGTAATTTATACTTGTAATAAGAGATGGATTAAGTATGCAAACACAGACCAAAAAATATTTTAAAAAACAAATACAATGAAGTTTGCATAGAGTGTGTGTAAGTAATCAAATCCTTTATGTGTGAACCCACAGCAACTTGTAATTCTGCCAGATAAAGGTCAGTTGGTAGACAGTACTCTCTAGAACAAGGCTGCATTTCTAGCACGTACTAAGTAAATCAGGCAAATAGAGGGAACGTAAAAGAATAATGCACAAAAACATATACAGGGCCGGCAAGATAGCTCAGCAGACTGCGCTTAGGCAAGCGCAGGGGCCAGGGTACAATCCCCAGCACCACATGCCACATTGGCCCTGCCCCCGGCTTCGCCAAGCTGGTCATGGAGACTGGGTGTGGTGGTACATGCCCGCAATCCCAGCACTAGGGAGGCTGAACACAGGAGGATCACTACGAGTCCAAGCTGTATGGTGAGACCCTGTACCAAATACATAAAACACACACACACACACACACACACACACACACACACAAAGGCCACACCAAAAAAGCACATATAAAAGGCCACAGTCTACAGATTTGACTCACTATGCTGACACTGCCCAAATTATTCTTGCTATACCCATTAAAAATACCACATGTGACTCAAAAGAAAAAAGTCCAGAATGATTTTTTTAATTTGGTGAGAATGACAGAATAGGTATATACAGCAAGAAGAGACAAACTCCCTCACCAGGAAATAAACAAAACCAGAATAAATCAAATTGGAAATTGGAGAAAATGGCTACAAAAAAGTCAAGAATATAGTACTGATGTAACATTTTTAGATAAACTTAAAAAGACTTTTTACCACAATTAAATACATTTTTTAAAAGGAACTCTTTGGCGTAGCTTACTGCGGTGCTGTAATTCCAACCCAACCACTTCAAGCCCTTCGCTTCCATGTGTGTCTCTACCCCTGTAGGGCTGTGCGTGCCATCGCCCCAAGGCAAATGTTACGACACTCTGCACTGTGGAAGCCCACTTAAAGAGCAGCTGTTCACAGCAAATGCAGGTAATAAGGAAACAGGAAGGCTGTCCTTCAAATCTAGTTTCTACTTTAAGGGTGGGAAAGTAAGCTAGAGATATCAGCCATCATTTCTTGCTTATGGACTAAATGCAAAGAACTATGCTAATAGCGGCACAAGGAGACCTACAGCCAGCCCCACACCAGTGTGAGAGTGCCTGGCGAAGAGCTGGACCTGGGGAGGGACATGCGGGACTTCAGAGAGATGCTTCGGCTTCCTGAGCAACAGAGTGGAGGGGTGTGAGCCCATGGGGCCAGGGACTGGCCAGAGGACAAAGGGATGAGGAAGGAGGGCTGCAGGCCTATGTAGGAGTCCACAGCCCACAGGACTCAGCCCCACTTTCTTTTGGGGAGGCAGCAGAAATCAAACTCGGGACCTTGTACTTGATAAGCAGGCACTGTGCTGCTCAGCTATATCCCCACACCCCCGCTTTCTGTAGCTCTGTACCTTGTTATGCTTCCCTCTTTACCATCTTCTATAGCACCCATAACTTCCGGGGTGGAGGCAAAAAATTAATAGAAAACATGTGGCCTTCCTCAGGCAACTGCTGAAGGATCACTACACTAAATAGTTTAACACAGCCATTTAGATACCTGCTCCTTAATAACTTATAAAAAATTTATATTTGAAAAAACAGGATTGAGTGGCATTTTGTATAAATTGCACAGGAAAATGACAGGGCAGAAGAAAAGGTGGACATGGCAATAAAAAAAATGAGGGCTAGAAAAATGAATAACAGAACCAGTATACTTGCATGTTTTAAGATAAACAGGAGAATCACTTCAACTGAGTAGGTACATGTCAGGACAAATTATAGACTATCACAGTGAAGAACACGAGGGTGAGTGAGGCATCTCCGCCAGCTTTCTCAGCATGTTTCCTTGTAAACTGTTCAGTGACTCAATGATTTCACTGCTCCATAAGAAAAAAACAGGGCAGACAAGTTAGTCACTAATTCATGTGCAGAAAAAACGAAAACTCACATTGCAAACTTTCAACTGAATATTATCAATGCTTTTGTTTGTATTTAAGATTTTAGAAGAAAAGATCAAGAAGGAACATATAAATCACAGTCACTCTGATTGTGCTGCTACAAGAGCAGATGGATGCACACATGTGTGGGCAACTCCAGCCCTTGAAGGGCACTGCGGGCAGAGGTGCAGCTCTCCGCATGTGTGGACTCTTGGAAACTCAAAATTAACTTATGTCTTGTATTCAGCAGGTCTCTCAACAGGCCTGCTGGTCACCTAAACTGACACAAGCACTCAGGACAACAATTTAAATTATATGACAGAACTGAAGAACTGCAATACTATGACCCAGCAACCCAATTAGAGACACTGTCACACCTAAGCACAGGAGATGGGGCTGAGAGGATGCGCGTAGCAGCACTCTCCATAAAACACAAAAAGCTCTGTCGATGTAGAGTAACCTTAACTACGGGGAAATAAAAATGAATGAAGCTCAGCTACATTTTAGAAATGTACTACTGAGTTAAAAAGTGTAAACTGTCAGTGGCTACCTAGAGAATACCATTTTTACAAGTAATACACTGTTGTTCAAAGACAACAAAGCTATTTCCTTCTAAAAGCACAACTAAGATACAGAATCTAGGGTAGTCAATGGCTGGGATGAAGAAACACTCCCAAAGTTACTCAACTACACCCTAAGTTTTGATTCCAAAATTCTATTCCTTCAAGTTACATATGGCAGTGCACATCCGTAATCTCAGCACTCTGGGAGGCTGAAGCAGGAGGACTGAAAGTTAGACCTGGCCTGAACAATTTAGTAACTAGGTGA
>NW_004524849.1:350761-351935 GCF_000260255.1 Octodon degus | reverse complement strand
TTGCGCTTGCCAGGGAAGCGCTTATTCCACTGAGCTATCTCCCCGGCCCCACTGATACTTTTTAAAAAACAACAACCACATAGGATTTTTTTTTTCCTAGCACTGGGAATTGAACTCAGGGCTCCACATTCACTAAGCACAAGGTCTACTGATGACCCACCCCTCACCCCAGGCCTTTATAGTCAGTAAGGCAGAAACTCGTACGGTCTCAGTCTGAGAAATTCTGCTATCCTGAAAAAAGAAAGGTATTTAACTGAGCACTGCGGGTCTTGGAAAGAAGAGGCTTCCTGAGAAGAAACAATCTTATGGTTGATTTCAGCTATTTTCTTGCTCTTAAAAGAAAATTTGCTAGAACAAATTGGCGGGTCTTCTATGATTACTGCCCACAACTACGAGGAGGTCTTCAATTTTTAGAAAACAGCTCTGTGCACTTTCTCCAAAGACCTGTGAATACAGAGCTTTCAAGCAGTCCACCAAAGCTGTGGTCTGGAGACACCTGATTGTGTTTTTTTTTGTTGTTGTTTTTGGCAGAACCGGGGATTGAACTCAGGCCCTTGTGTTTGCCAAGAAAGCACTTATTCCACTGAGCCATCTGCCCGGCCCCACACCTGACTGTTGAACTCACCCTATTTACCCTGCTTCTCTGTCAAGTTTAGAAGCATGCCTTTCTGATTCATCACTACAATCAAAGAATATTCAAATGCATAACATGTCACAAGTCAGGTACCTAGCTCTAAACTACTGGTTTTGTTCAAGTGACCAACCAGTTGTATAGTAAGTACTGTCCTATTACATTTCCAGAACGAGGGGAAGAATGGGTAGAGAAGGGAACATCCTCCCGAAAGAAAGTGGGAAGACAAAGCCCAGAAAACAGCGTGACCTATTTTGGGTAAACTGGTTTGGCAAATGACAATGAACAAATAAAAAGATTGGCTAAGAAAAGAGAAGGGCTGGCCAGATAGCTTACGGGATTAAAGCACCTGCTTAGGCAGAAGCAGGGAACAAGGTTAGATCCCAGACCACCTGCCCCCGGGGTGCACTGAGACAGTGATTGAGACTAGGCGTGGTGACGCTCCCACCTGTAATCCCAGCACTTGAGAGGATGAAAACAGAAGGATCATTATGAGTCCAATCTGTGTAGTGAGACCCTGTAGACCCTGTACTAAATACGAGA
>NW_004524849.1:327812-349050 GCF_000260255.1 Octodon degus | reverse complement strand
GATATAATACCCTCTTGGTAGTTATAAGTATTATTACTATAATTTAATAACTGATCAACTCAAACTGGTTTTGTCAATCTATTAAAACTCTCCTTTCAATAAGTTTGCACTAAAATAATTTATCCATTTACTGAATGACCAATTATGTGCAAATTTTTAGTCTTCAATAGCATCACTATTTATAAAAGTGCTGTAATTTATTATAATCAAATGTGATGTAAGTCCATTTCTCTCATCCATGATTCTAAGTACAAAAAGTTTTGACTGACCTTATCAGATACAAAAGTTACATTTCTTGTTATAGAGGTCTTGCTATATCTTGGTCTTAACCATCCAGCAGAAAAGTATAAAAATGAGGTATATAAAGTAAAGCCATATTAATACAATGAGCTGTAAAAGGCTCAAGTCAATAACTTCTGAGAAAAAAAAAATAATAACTTCTGAGGATAACCCACTAATATTATAGACTGCTAGACAGTATTAGATTGTTTAGTTGAATTCAAACACCTATAGTACTTAGATGCCAACAGAATATCCACCTCTGATGGGACAAAAAAAAAAAAGGGAGGGGATACAAAGGAAAGATCATTTTGTATTCATATACACAAAATAGGACAGACACAGAGCTACTTTCGCTTAATTCAATGAGAAGAGGTGTACTAATAGTGTTTGGACAGGATATCCTGTCTGCTTCTTATACTATGAATAAGCACTAAGAATATAACAATGTACAATGTATTGATTATTGAAACTGTCCTATTAATCAGCTTTGAAACTGTCTCATTCATGTTTGCTTCTCAATAAAATTAAAATTTAAAAAAAAAAGTTTTAAGCAGCAGATGTTTGTCTGACAAAAACCACGGCTCACTGAGAGGCTATTACAGCCTTCAGTCAGCCCATTTTATGTGAACCTATTTAACTGCAAAAATATTAAAGTACTGTATCAGTGGGGCATAATGGCAGGTATCATAGACACCTGTTTTACTAACTTGACCATTAGAAGTCAAGTACCTAGCTCTACGAGTCTGGAAGAAGGCTGATCAAGTTGACTAACAGGCAATAGAACAATATGCAATGTTTTCTCATTCCTGCTGTCCTCAATCTGAAACGCATCTGGATTTTAAAACAGCTTTGATTCATTTGTCACAGCTGAAAGGAAACATGGCCAGAAGTGCTGAGTTCATCAAGATTTCACGGTACGTGTGGACGTTCTTCTCCTAGCTAGCTCTGACATACCACCCAGCAGCGTGAACACACAACCCCAACGCTATGAGGTCTCGGGGTGAAGGAAGCAGAGGCTGGGACCCCCAGAAACACTGCAGACTACACTGAGTTCTTTAAAGACCAGGACTGAAAAGAGCAGCCGGTGTATGCCACCCCTTGGTGCAGGGGCTCTTTGGAAGCCCTGGGTTTTGTAAGTTCACCGTGCACACATTTGCAGTTTTTTCCTACATCAATTTCCTAAAACTGCTAGCAGCAGAATGGGGTCCTCTGAAGAAAGCTCTCTGCAGAAAGATGAAAATTTAAGAGAAACAAGGGTCCGCAAGGCGGGAGTTGGCACATACCACACCAGAGCGGAAGTGCTGCCATCAGTGGTAGAGAAGCTAAGACGCACTTCCGCCGTTTTCATAGACAGGCAAAGCAAATACGGCTGTGCCCCCTTCAGGACTTCAGTCTCAACCTGTGGGCACATACTCCTCAACAGTGTGCTCCTGCCTGCAACCCAGAGGTGGCCACCAGGCAACTTCAGCCACAAAGGGAAGGACAACATACTCAGGGATGGTAGATACTACCATAAAGGTTCCCAAAACCCAGGTCATCTATACAAAGCAGAGCAACCCTGATGCCCTGGGCCACTTGTCCCAGAAATAGCAAAGGCCAGTGTTTTCTCATCTGCTACTGGGTCTCTGGTGCGGAGGCTTAGTCTGACCTGACAATGCTAGTGAGAAAGCTACCCACGTACTAGCCGTCCCAGTCCACTCATGCAGCTTCAGTAACCCTAATTAAAAGGTGGTCTTCATTAAATAAAACTGCTGCTTCTTATATCATATGAGCTCTATGGCCCTGCTCTTCATAGGAGTGAGAATTCAAACCAGGCGTGGTGATGCACACCTGAATCCCAGCACGTGGAAGACTGAGGCAGGAGGACTGCTACAAATTCAAAGCCAGACTGAACTACATAGCAAGACCCTGTCTCAAAAAAAAAAAAAAAAAAAGTAGGAAGTCATTCAGCAATTTTTGGAGCACCTGCTACCATATAAGATGCATTATGCCATACACCGAGGAGGAAAAAAGCTGATACAACCCTCTTTGGGGCAAGGCCCTTTGGGTTACATGCTTTTCACTCAGAACTTCAGTTCCACTGTTCTCTGCCCTGTGCCCAGCACTTCTCAGCGCCTCTCCCAAACAGGCACTCAAGAATTATTTGGTCAGTGAAGTAGGAACTCAATGATTTTGTCTTTTCCTCAATAAATGGAGTCTGAAGGAGGAGATGGAGAACACAGTATGATACCGTAGGTCACATCACAGGCACTTACACAGCAACTGAACTTTGAAAGGGAGGGAGGTGTGAACATGGAGCAGCACAACGCAAGTGGTGCAAAGCACAGGAGAAACTGGAAATCGGCACAGCCTTTCTAGAGGAGCTGACATCTTCATTGGTCCATTCTGAAGGACAATTAGGAGCAGGACAGCAAAGTAGTCAAAAAAACTTGGAGCCACATCAATGCGGTGTGACCACGTACTGTGGCTGACACTAACAGTGGGGGGTACAGCGCACAGAACCTCCACCTGAATGTTCTCACCCCCATTCATAAAGCCTAACACTCCCCCAGCATCTGCATCACTCCACATGGGTAATGTGAAGAGCTGTGAACTGGGAGACCCCCTTCCTTTACTTCCCAATTTTAATCTTAATTCTCGAATCTACAATCAGAATTTAATTGACTGGCTCTGGCAATCCTCTATCACATAATCAAAGACTGCCCAGGTGGGGAGGAATCCTAACAGTCTCCAGATACTCGCTTTGGGCAGTCATCTGTCTCGATCAGCTATAACCCCGTCTCCTCTGCAGTTAAATGGTACTTCTGCCCTCTCACATGGCAATTTATGTTTGTCTCAGAGTACACTTGCTGGACACCTTCCTGCTCTCCCCTCCGACTGCCTGCTCCTCCCCTGCCACCTGTGCTCTTCTGTATCCCACGGTCCTCCGTGTCAATAATCGTAGGCTCGGCGTAAAGCGCCTTCTGAGCCAACCTTGTCAGCTCTGGCAGGCGGTCCCCTGCGAGTCCCGGACACTCCTGGATCCTGGATGCAGCCTGCTACCTCTGGTAAAGCTGAGTGCAGTCTCTTTCCTAAGACCCACAGTCATCCATGGGCAGGTCTTCTTCCTGTTTTTAACACCACTGATGCTACTACATTCTCTCTTTTTTTCTTCTTTTTTTATGTTTTTACTACAGGGTCTACAGGATGTTACTACATAGATCAGACTTATAGTGATCTTCCTGTTTTCAGCCTCTCAAACTCTGGAATTACAGATGTGTGCCACCATGTCCAGTCTCAATCGCTGTCTCAGCGTGCCTCAGGGGTGGGGCCAGCACAGCACATGCGGGTTCAAACCCTCTTTCTTTCTTTAGGCCTAATACCTCAAACTTTTTTTTTTTTTTTTTTTTTTTTTGGTCCCAGAAATTAGGACCTCATGCTTGCCAGGCAGGCACTTATAGCACTGAACTATCTCCACAGCCCATTTCTTGGTCTTTTTGAGACAGTGTTTTGCTATGCAGTTCAGGCTGGCCTTGAGCTCACTCTGTAGCTCAGGCTGGCCTGGAACTCAGAGCAATCCTCCTGCCTCAGCCTCCTGAGTGCTGGGATTACAGGCATGCGCCACCACACCCAGCTCAAACATTTTTAAAACAAAAGTGGATGAAGTTCCAAATAAACTATCATCTGTCAGCTTCTGAATGTACCTCTGAAACTGCTAGCGGCTTTCCTGCAGATGTTTCAAGACTAGAATCATCAATGGCCTTTCCTGTCCCGTCTTTTGTCCTCTGACAAGGATACTGCGCTTCCTGGAGACTTCCTGTTTGAATAACCGCACACTCGGTGTTCAAACTCCCCTGTGTCCATTACTCACCATAAAAGGGACCTGCGGAAGTCACCAGGCGGTGGAACCCAAAATGATCCAAGAACAAAAACAGCTGTGTGTGAGCAGGAAGACAAAAAGACAGCAGGGATCTAGGCAAGGCTGCAAATTTCAAAAACAAGGCCTACTTAGTGAGGCACGGCTAAAAGGCTGCTGATTCCGAGCATCAGGGGCCTGTTTCATAACTGAAAATCACTTGAAACGTAAGTCAGTTTTTAGTAACTTCCAAAGTCTCACACCCAGCACCCCATCTACCAACAGATCTGTCTCTCCTTTCTGTCACAGAAAGATCACTAGCAAATCGAGTTTCCCCCAAAAAAATTTGGTATCTGCTTTATTTCCCACTCCAAAAAGCACTCATCCCTACTTCCGTGCTCTGAAAGTAGAAACGAAGAAAGCACAGATACAGACAGACACCAGAAAAGCGGCCCTGAATCCAAGTCAACATTCTTCAGACATCTGGAAGGCTTGTTCATCTCCAGAATCAGCCCAGCTGGGGTGGCCTGGACTCACCACTGACGTCTGGGCCAGGACATAAAAGCTTTAAAGTGGATATAAGGTTAAAACTAAAACCTTATTAGAATGGCCACAGAACGAGTGATTCCCAAGTCCTCCAGGAGCTGGCGCTAACTTATTTCGTGGCCTATGGCAGAAACGCTGAAAACAGCAATAAACAGATGGGCTTGAGCCGCCACAGCCTCCTGATAAAGTAAACAAACCCTATTACAGCTGCATGACAGATGTTCCCACAAACTTTCATAATCTGTAGAATTCTAAGAATTTATCATCTCTAGGAGACTTTGTATCCCATGAATTTATCTAAAACATTTACTATAAATTCAAAACTATGTATAGAGCTGCCCTAAAAGTTAATCCAAGACACAGAAGCCTGGAAAACGACCATGTTCCCATGAAGAGGGAATCATGTGACCAAAGTAAGCAGAAAACACAATTGCTCCTTTGATTTCTAAGTCTCAACAACCCCCAATAAGCATCACGGTCTGCCTCTTGCTTCCCATCTACAAAAGGAACAACTTCAACAGAAGTTTCCAGGCCATTCATCCATATCAGGCTGTGATCTGGGGCAAAAATAACCTAGAAACAGTAACGCCAAATGGTTGACACCAGCCCCATCACAACAGCATACCTGGCAAAGCCAGGTGAGAGGGTGCACGCCTGTAATCCTAGCACTCAGGAAGCTGAGGCAGAAGGATCAAGGCCATGAGTTCAAGGCCAGCCTGGCTACATAAGTGAGCTCAAGGCCAGCCTGCACTAAGTAGCAAAACCTGGTCTCAAAAAATATACCTGACAAGTAGGAGCCACTGAGGACCAGTGGCTCATTATGTACAAGCAGACAAAACTGCCAGCCCACAGCAGCTCCACCCATCTTAACTTCTTCCATAAAACAGTAAATAAAATGTAAACCAAGATCTAGACCTAAAACATTTTTACAGCTTAAATTTTCCTAAGTTCTTTGAAACTCTCAATCTCATTTATTACTCCACCTGGCCACTGTCTTAGCCCACCGCATGCTGCTGTGACAGAACCACAGCCCCAGCAAACAGGAACTCATTCGGCTGAGAATCCACGAGCACGGCGCTGGCATTCTGCGGGCCTCCTTGGGGCACTGTAATGTGGCAGAGGGCCTCAGGTGGGCAAGAGCACACACAAGAAAAGCCCGCTCATGAGAGCACAGGCTCGCCCCCCGGGCTCCACTCACAAGGTCCCAGTTCTCCAGCTGTCACACTGTAACACAGAAACCTTGGGGGATGCGTTCAAGGCACAGGAACTGCATCCATCAGAAGCCCACATTCCAGAAACCTAAGGGTCTAAGTGTCATGATGAACAGAGTCAAAAACTGGTGAGAGAAAGACAGGAAGGGAGGGAGAGAGGGAGGGAGAGAGGAAGAGAAGGAGAGAGAGATCCAGAGACAGAGACAGACAGACAGACAGACATACTAGGGAATAAAGTTAAAGCCTCCATACCAATCTGGATCCTCAGCTTTTTTCTTATTTTCTATTTTGAAATAAGGCCTCACTAAATTGTTCAGTTCAGGCTAAAGCTTGAGATCTACCCAGAGTACTAGGGTTTTCAGTGCACATTACTATGCTCAGTTTAAATTCCATACCATGATCTAAGCATTTTACATTACCAAGTTACATGACTTACTCCTTAACTCTTTCTGAAGATAGGCATGAATTGTGAGACCACGTGGTCAGATCATTCTTGTGTCTTATTAGGATTTGTGCTGGAAGAGAAGGGGGTATCACTGCCAGTGCCAGTCAGAAAATAAAAAACTCAAAATCCCACTGTATCAGGATGTCCCCACCTTCTCTCTAAAAACCATAAAGTTCTCCTCTTAGAAATGAGATTTTTTCACTCTGTCTGAACAAAGTGATGGAACAGCCCTGGAAATGTGATTGTGCTTCTGTACTTTCCCAACTAGGGGGAGAGAGCCGGGTGGAGCCCTCCAATGCCACAACAGGCACCATCCCACCCGAGCTGATCTGGAAACAAAGCTGAGCATGAGCACTTAAACTCACCAGTGTCTCCACAGCAATGATGCAGCCCCGCACTCATCTCAGAAATACACACAGCGGTCAGGTGGGTGCGCGCCTATAATCCCAGCACCAGGGAGACTGAGGCAGGAGGGTCACAGCGCCTGGGCTACACGTAAGCGAGATCAAGGCCAGCCTGTACTACACAGCGAGACTGTCTCAGGAAGGAAGGGAAGGAGGGACGACAGAATGACAATGTTGCCTAGGCAGGTCTGTAAAGAAAGCAGAAAAGGCAGAGGAGCTGTGACAGTAATACTATACTTGATCAGCCAGCTCACACCTGTAAAGCTCTAGTGAGAAAAGTTCTGGGTTTTTTCCCCCTTATCTTTAATTTTACAAATAGAGGTAAAGTGAGATGAGGGGCAGCATAAAACTCTTGGTAGACGCAACATAGGGGACAGAAAGAGGCTTGCTCTCCGCTCCTCCCTTGTCACTTTTCATATCTCCCACCATCATGAACGGTTACCCCCTGCCATGTGCCACCCGACTTCAAAGCCAGCCAATTAGGGCCTGAAACCTCTACAAACTAAGCTGGATAAACTTTCTTCCCTTTAACGTTGGGTGCAGAATATTTTGTCTCAGCAATGAGAACAACACAGAATTTGGTACCAGCAAAGTTGGGTCATTGCTGTCTCTACCTGACCATGCAGCTCAGGAGCTTTTGGGAATGGCTTGTGGCAAGAGTTTGGGACGATTCTGAGGTGCAGGATGACGAAGTAGAGAGAGCTGGCACACCCGAGGCTGTGCTGTATCTGAGATTCTGGTCAGAGCTCAGAAGACCAGAAAGCCAGTAAAGATCCAGCTCAGAGGGAAGAAGGACTGCACTGGCCGTTCAACTCCAGAAGATGGGTATTACAGCAGAACGTTTGTCTACATTTTGTTCATGTCCACAGACTGAGAGGTAGTGCGTGAAGCTGTTTGTGAGGCCAAAGCTACAGTAAAGACTGCAGTAGTTTGGAGAAGCCAGGTACATGGTTCATCTAAGGAAAACTGCCAGGAAGGGGCAGAGCAGACCCAAGAGAGAATCCACGGGAGCTACCACCACCAGAAGTGCCGTAAGGGCAGTTATCCAAGCCCTTTGGAGTTCGCATCTTGCCACAGATTGCCTTGGATGCAGCCAGGAGAACTACAGGACTTAATGTTTGGCCCACTGGCTTTGGCCTCGCTTTGGTCTTCTTTCTTTGCATCTCCCTGTCTACAACTTGTGGCAAGAAAATGTCTATTTTGTGCCACTGAACATTGGAATGGTTAACTTTCTTTTCATCTGTACAGGGACTCACAGCTAAGAGTTTGCCTTACATCTCACGGCACACTTGGAACTGGGACTTTTCAGCACTACTGAAACTGGTGGGACTTTGGGAACTCTTTAAGAGATAGACTAAATGCCTTTTGTGTAAAGTAATGTGGGAGTCTTTAGGGGGCAGGGACCGAATGCTGTGGTTTGCGTCTGGATTTTCCCCTGAAGCCTCATGGGTTTTTTTTCAAAAACAGTTGAATCTAGAGTGTGATTGATTCATGGTCTAATGCTGAGATTAGGCATGTGAGTGCTATACCCACCCTAGCGCAGGTTAGCCTGCAACAGTGTAAGAGACAGAAAGAGGGTTGCTCATCCCTTCTCTCTTACTGCTTTACCACGATGAATGGTTGCCCCTCTGCCAGGCCACCTTCCCTTAGAGCCAGCTGATAATGACTGAAGCTTCTACAAACTGTGAGTTGAATAAACCTTTCCTCCTTTAAAAAAAAAAAATACTTGAGAAACATATTTCCTAAATGGTAATTATGAAGCCCTTTCCAAAGAAAGCCAAAGCAAAACAAAAATAATAAGGTATTCATGACTCCTTAAATGAATCTTAGCTCAGTCATGTTCTTAGAAGACTAAAAAGGGAAGGGATGGACAGACTGGCAAATTTGCATATATAGAAAGCCCAGCCCCGCAGGCAGGAGGGTCACCCCAAGTCTAAGGCCAGCCTGGGCTACATATGAGTGCAAACCCAGACTGGAATGCACAGCAAGATCTTGTCTAAGAAAATAAAAGACAACAAAGTGAATGGCATCACTTCTGAGTCAGAAAGATGAAAACAATGACAAGGAAAGCTCTAGGGACCACAAAAGTCATCTATAGGTCAGTCAATAAAGGGTGTGCTAGACCTGCTCAGCCAGCAAACCTGATTAACAAAAAACATGCCACTACGTAAGGGGTAGAATTTACGTGCAGCACGGGAGACACCTGGATATGAACCAGGCTGCTTTATCTTTAAGGATGTCAGATAAATAAGCAATTGAAGCAAACTCAACAGCCAGAAAGCAGGCCTGGATAAGGTAGGAAAGAGATAAGGTGGCATTCCCCTGTAGAACAAAGTGTGGTCACCCTGCAGGAAATGGGGCAGGGTACACAGTCCCCACACTGACAAACCCAGGACCTCATTCTGAAATGCAATAAATTCTTTAGAAATTGCTGGAGTCATTAATGACTAAACATTACATAATTAGTGTAAGTACTCTAAACCTAAAATTCTTCCTTTGGAAACAATCCTCTGTCCTTTACAAATGTAAATCCTTTTTTTAACACAACAACCCCAGCCCAGAGCTCCTCAAGCAGAGACTTCTGTCAGAGAAAGCAGGCCTGGTGCTTGGTTTGAGAAAGTCATCTCAGCCCCCAAATGAAATCGCTCTGCCACCACTTACCGGGTCTGAGCTCACATGGTAGAGGCAAAAGCATAACCTCTGTACCACAATGGGCCTGACCGCAGGCCACTTATACCTGCAGGACTCAAGCATCTTACCCTGTTATTCCAGAGGGGTCAGCAACAGTTCTCAAGACTGAAGAATTCAGAAGCTGCAGGAAGTGCTGCTCAAAAAAAACCAGGTACAGTAACTTACATTCACCACCCAGTTGGCAAGCTCCCATTCTCTCCAGAATCCATTCAACTCACCCCCATTACGTCACAAAAGGCAGTAACTCTTTTACCATTATCTAGTTACTTTTACATCTTTTTCAAAGCAACTCGCCCTTCCTGGACAGTCCTTTCCTCATGGCCATTACTTTTCTCCAGTACTCAGGCAGCTTTTCCTGACTGACCTCTGCCCACCCTCCGCATTGTGCTCGGCTGCTCTTGTGCGGCACTTTAAAGGGCTCCAATGAATGACTTTTCCTGTACGTGAGGTTTTGTGTCTCATCTCCTCAAACACAATGCAAACACGACCTCAGGCTACAGAGGAGGTGGCAACCGGCTATGCAACCCACACATCCTATACAGTATTAGGATGTCCCCAAGTGAATTTTCTCCCCAGCTGCCTTGTTAATGCCTGTGCCTAAGAACCAGATCTCAGTGCAACGAACTCCTCTCACCCAGAGCTGGTGGGTCTTTTCACATACTCACAAATACTTCTCAAAGCTCCATACGCTCTGCCACGAAAGCCACACAATTCAAGCTGTAGACCTACTATTCTGAAAAGCTCACTAACAGGAAACCACTATCTAACACACGTTCAAGGAATGAAGATGGGGTCTTCACAGTATGTAAGTTATCTGTGAAGCATTCTGGTCTCGGCTGGGTGTGGCAGCACATACCTGTAATCCCAACACGCTGGGAGGCTGTTAGGAGGATCACAAATTCAAGCCCAAGATCAGGCAATTAGCAAGACCTTATCTTTTTTCTTTTTTTAAGAGAATACCAAAAAATAGAAAAAAATAAAAAATAAAAACAATACAGAATTTCACTAAATAAAATGACAGGAATTCAACAATGCTTGTTATATTGCAGATTGTTGTCTTCAAATTAGTTGCTCAGATTGCCAGATATAAGCATGCAAAATTAGTGAAAAAATTAAAAAGGAGAAAATTAAGCATTAACCACTCCTTTCAATAGACCAGCAGAAATCAGTAGTATAGTTACCCAAGCTATCCTATGTATATACATATATATTTCTTTTTCCCTTCCTTCTTTTTTTCTTTGCAAGACACTATCTTAACATTTTAAAAACAATTTTTTAAGGACCTGATTATATGTCTCAGTGTGAAGCCCATGGGCTCATTTTCTATTACTGAGGGAAAAAAGTTTTTACCATGGAAATCAAGTAGTAAGTTATTAAAAGAAAAAAAAAAAAAAAACACCTGAGGAGATAGCTGAGCTGCATAAGCACCTGCCTGGCAAATGCAAGGTCCTGAACTCAATCCCTAATACCAAAATAAATAAATGAATAAATGAGCCACACAAAGACACTTTTAAAAAATTATCTAATTCTGTAGCAACAACCACAAACTTACCATGCTTCTATGGGAAACTCTGAAGGATGGGGGAAAACACTACGGCTTGCAGAGGCGAGAGAAGCAGGCAGGGCGTCCCTCCGACAGCCCCTGCGCCCTTCCTCAGGCTCGGCAAGCAGGCTGACAGCTCAGTTAAAATCAGCATGCTCACTTGACTGTGAGCTCAGTAAGTATCTGGCAATGCCTACAATGTCAGCAAATTCCAGGAAAGAGGAGAAAAATAGTAAGAGAAATACCGCTTAGGTGATCCTACTTTAATACCCAATTCATACCGGTAAGAAATTACTTAAATTGCCTATATATTATTTTGTACTATAAACAGTTAAAAGTATCTTCGTTCTTTTTAAAGAATGGGCTGGGGAGATAGCTCAGCGGCCTAAGTGCCTGCCTGGCAAGTGCAAGAACCAGAGTTCGATCCCCAACACCGCATGCCACGCCAGCCCCGCACCAAGCTGGTCACCTAAACCGGGCATGGTGGTACATGCCTGTCATCCAAGCGCTGGGGAGGCTGACACAGGAAGCTCACTATGAATCTGAGCTGCATAGTGAGATCCTGTACCAAATAAATAAATAAATAAATGATTAAAGAATAATTTACATGCAATAAAATACCTTTTACAAATATGTGTGACTAAACAGCCACCACCACATCATTCTGGGTGGCAGAAACCTTCAGGTATACTGTGGTTTATCATCTGGTAACAAAATTACTGGGTCTCTAACTCTATACAAGACTATATACCAAACTCAAGGGGAAAAAAATGAAGGTTGAATGTGAGTTAAGATGTCCACGAACATTCAAAACAAAATGGATAAAATAAAAATCCGAAGAATCAAACAATAATAAAGTCACCTTCAATACAACTGAAAAAAGCCACACAGCAGTAATCAGAGAACTGAAAACAGGGACAAAACCCTACCATTTTAAAAGAAATAATGTAAATCCCTAAAGTATCTGTCAGCCTTGCCACGGCATTTCCTCCCACAAGAGATCTAAGTGTGCCACTGTCTAAGAAAGAGATAAGGGGCTGGGGAGATGGCTCAGTGGAATAAGTGCTTCCCTAGCAAGTACAAGGGTCTGAGTTCAATCCCCGGTTCCGCCAAAAAAAAAAAAAGAAAAAAAAAAAAACACCAAATTTTGGGGCTGGAGAGATGGCTCAGTGGTCTAAAGCACCTACTTGAAACAAGCTTGGCAAAGCACAGGGACCGCGGTTCGATCCCCAGCACCACATGCCAGCCAGACCCGCCCCCTGGTGGGCTGAGCTGGCCACACACACACACAATAAATAAATGTAATAAATAAAAATAAATAAATAGAGATAAGTACCTTTTTTTATTTCATGAATATGTGGCTACCAAGGGCACCAGACTGCCTGGGCTTAGCTATTTTAGGCTGCTCCCTTGGAAGAGAGCTCGGGAAGAGATGCGGCAGACACACTTGATCAGTGTCCCCAACCCTAGTGCAACGCTCGGGGATATTTCCATAAATGAACTTTCTATCAGCCTCGATTAGCATGCTGTCAATTTTTAGCCCAAACACAAAACATCCAATTTTATCAACCTACGAGAAGGAAGATGCTTGCAAATTCCACCAATGTCCTCCGACAAGTCTCAGGACAAGCGACCAACACATGGTAACAGAACCCCAGTGCACAGTCATCTTAAAATTTACCCCACTGACACCGACTATTTAAGTGACAGATTAATCCTTTGTTTTTAAAAGTCTTCTCAGGAATTTCAAGCAGTAAAAATAAACAAACAGCTCTTCTCTAAACTTTGACACTTTTCCCTACAACTCAAACAGAGCAAAGGTAGCACTGTCAATTAAGTGCTGCTGCAGACTAGGAGTGAGTCAGAGAGGCTGCCTTTTAACTCTCCACAGCTGCTGCTGCTCTCCCCCCACATGGGCCACGCTGACTCTGCCTCACCAGGAGCAAGGGCCAACACCAGTACCTGTCTTCTAGTTCGACCAATAACAGGCTAAATAAAAAATAATGCTATACATACTAAGCATGCAAGAATTTTTATTGTAACCTTTCAACTGCCTAACAACCCTCTTTCAGAGTCTTACTGCACGAGTGAATATATATTTTTAAGAGTGAATATATATTTTTAAAATGACTCTCTGTAAAAAAAAAAAAAAAGGGAAATTATCATTAAAATGTCACAAATACATGTAAGAGTTTATGAACAGTTTTCTCATAAAATTTCTCTAGGCTGATTTAAAGTCATATAAAAGTCTCACTTGTACCCCAAAAAGGACAGTCATCCATCTTCCAATTCCATATCACTTCTACATCTAACTTATTACATTAAGTTTTGGAAGTAAAATTATTATATGCCACACTTAAATACTAGCTACTATCATGGCACATACCTCATGAAAATGGAGACAAAGCAGGAAGAAAACATACACAAGTCAAAGGTATTTCTCAAAGAATTTAAATATGCAGTGTTCTGGGTATAATTCAGGCAGTCATTACTCCCTTCCCCTACATATACTTAGCAAGCACTATGCAGGGATGTGGCTAAACACTAGAGATACAGTTTCTCCAACCTTTTCCAAAAGGTAAGTGAGGCCCTTCTGTGCTTGCTTCTCTCACACAGGACTACCTGGAGCATACTGGTCTACAGCAGAGATCACCAAACTTGTGCATCAGGGCCAGATAGTAAATATCTTAGCTTTTGTGGGCTGGGACATATGGAGTCTGTCAAAGTTACTTAACTCCGCTTTGTAGTGCAAAACAACCATAAACAATTATTAAATGGGCTTAACTGTGTTTCCATAAAACTTTGTGAATACTAAGATTTGGATTTCACGTAATTTGCACATGTCACAAAACATTATAGTCTTCTTTTGATTCCTTTTTTAACTAAAAAAGTACAAGCCATTCCTAGCTCATAACTCATAAAAAAGTTGATGGGAGGGCTAGGCAGGATCCTCCCACAAGGCAGTAACCTGCCTAGCTCCAGGCCTGGCGATACAGGTCCTCATCTAGACCTTCCTAAGCACGAGGGCAAGGCAACGTCCTGAGTCACCACCCATCCAGGAATCTGCATTGTGCTGCAACACAGCAAGCAAATAACAAGTATGTACTGAACTGAAAATATGACTAACCTGCTAACTCTGCCTCCAGTAACTTCATGCACCTACAGGCCTAGCTGCTTGAGAGGCCAAAGCAGGAAAATTTTTTAAGAGTTAAGAGACCAGCTTCAGCCCATGGCAAAACCCCATCTCAAAACAGAACAAAAAATTTAAAAAAGTCCTTCGTCTAGAGAAGTATAAATAAACAAGAAGCATACCATATGGTAAGGCTAAGACAGATACCTGCAGGGTGGTATGACTGGCACACCTAATTTGGGCCAAAGAATGGGGCAGAAGAGGGCAGGGATGAAAGACTCCTTAAAGTTTGACTGTGGGGAAAAGTGATCCAAATGCAGCCCTTTCATGAGCAGAAATGACAGCTGGTCTCAGCCTACAATCTAAAAAACATCCTGCAGTACCTTGTCTACCATGCCAAAATTTGGACTTTACCCTAAAAACCTGAGGAGCTGCTGTAGAACTTTCAGTTAGAAAATTATACAGTCAAAAGAGCACTACAGATTCTTCCGACCATGGCTGCTCAAACACAGCTGGTCCCCAACTTTTGATGGTCTGACTTAGGTATTTTGGGTTTTGTAAAGAGGCAAAAGTGATATGCATCAGTAAAAACTACACTGAGTTTTGAACCTGGGTTATCAATACTCAGTAAGATTGTTTTGCAGGAATTCCGGTTAGCTGCCAAGAATCACAACTTGTCTGCTCCTCAACATGAGTTAATAATCAATCCTCTCCACTGTACTATATTGCTAAGCTAAGATGTTCAACAGGTTGGGTATATTAAATGCCTTTTCCTCTTACTATATTTGCAAGTTACAATGGGTTGATTGGGACATAACCTCATCAGACATTGAGAAGCAGAGCAAAACTGAAAGCAGAAAGACCACCCGTTTGTTAGAAAGCTGCTGTGGTAGGATAGGTGAATTCAAAAAGCACAGGCAAGGAGAATAAAAGGTAAGAAGCGCTTCTGAGCCTCCGTAGCTTGGCAGTGATGGCAAACCATTTACAGACAAGAGCCCAAACTGCAGTGCAAAACTCACCTGCCTATCACAAAGGGCCAAGAGCACAATTAACCTCTTGAGGTTTTAGTTTAGAAAACACAACTCATATGTGAACATCTTTTGTCTTTAAAAATAAACAAAAAACAAATAACAGGCATGCCATACGTTCACCACCTCCAGTGTAGGATAAGAGTAGAGTCCAGTGCAGTCTGTAGTTAAGGAGGGCAGGAAAGTTAGAGCTGGCCTTCACTGATCTGCCCCACAGCAGTAGATCATACCCGCTCATCAAAGTCGACTCTACTGATGAGAACCTGTCCAGCATGACTGAATTTTAGAGAACACTTGGAAAAAGCTGGTTGAGAGGCATGGAATTGTTCCCTGGGGTAGAGAAACAGCTTTGCACTGGGTGAGACAATAAGGACTGAATTTAGTTTGGGATGCGGCCTGTGAACACACCAACTCAACCACATCCAACAAGTCTTTAGAGAAAGAACTAAACAGAAATGCAAATTTTGAATCTATAAACCTGCAAAGAGCAAAGGAAGCCTTGAGGTTAAGACGTGTTCAATCAGGGATAGTGAGCGGTGTGAGGTGTGAAAGGTGCGGAAACCAGGAATGAGAGTCGTTAGGAACAGGCTGAGGAACATCAAGGAAGACAACCAAAGGAGTCAAGCATCTCTGAATCAATGGATACTCGAGCTTTATTTTGAAGTTCCCTGGAATAACTACCTTCTGAGAGCTTTACCAGACAAGCTATAGGCTTTAGGACTAGTGTCCTTGACTGAGAAGTCTAAAGCCTAACTACTCCAGGACTTTTTTGGCCAACTACTACCGCAAGATCCTCTACTCTGCCTTCACTGAGTTATAAAAAAATCGAATGAGTGATCAACTGGAGGAGGCTTTACAAAAAGCTCCCTTGGCTTTTACAGCAGTACTACAACTGTTAGAATTCCATCTAGAAGTGTATATGCCCCTTAAGACTGGACACGGGATCCTCTATACCTTTCCATCGAGTCCGGGGCATGTATTTCTTAGGTATTTTGGAATATTTCATGGTAACATAAGAATATATGCATGGGGAAAGGGCTACACAGCAGAAGGCATACCCCACTTCCTAAAAGGATTTTGAGCTGAAATAGTCAAATTTTATTCCTTCCACAAATGTGATCAGTGACAAATTGATGGGGTGAAAGGGATGCCTTATAGCTCCAACTTCTGCTCTGGTATGGAAAGGCTTTTCTGTTTTTTTCTGCATGTCTTAGAAAAGTGGAGAAGGAATTTGCAGAAAAAGCAATGAACTAGAGAAGAGGAAAACAGCCAACAGCAACTTTTATAAAACTGTTCAACAAATACTGGCCATTAAAGAACAGCTCCTTAACATCTCAAGTTGAAACCTGCAAAATGAAAATCAGGCCTTTGTGAGACAAACTAAAATAGTGTCCCCTCGGGGTACAAAAATACCACAGTGAAGTCACCAGAGTGAGCTATTGCTGACACAGTAAGAGCCTACCTTGCAAAGATTCTCCTGGGGGTGGGGAGCATGCTGTTTGTCCCATACACACTTATTAGAAGGCCAAGCAGAATATAATGCAATACCTTATGTATCAATTATTCTTATTTATACAAACAAAAACAATGGTCACATATGCAGCAAAGAGCCTCACTTAATCCACCATAGATTCTTAGCAACTGAGGATCTTGCAACTAATTTGTGTTCCCTGTTAATTTTGGGAGTTCTGTAAACCGTGATTGAGTCAGCTATACAAGCACTGTTTTCTTAACCTAGTTGCTTTAAGAAGACAGAAAGCTACCTTCCTCCAAGATTCAAGGCCCTGTCTGCCAAGTTTCCATTCACAATGATTATAAAATTAATTAAATGGACTGTTTAATAAAAGGCCAAGCTTCAGCTACAATGGTGCTACCAACTCAACTATCCCTGGACAGTGATTAAACTCGCTGTAACTTGTTAGTATGAAGCATAAAAGCAAAACTGTTTAAAAAAAGTTAGCTGGGGCTGGCGAGATAGCTCAGTCTTGGGCAAGCGCAGAGAGCAGAGTTCGATCCCCGGCACCATACACCAAGCTGGGCTATGGCCATAGCCAGCCATCAAGACCAAGCATGGCGGCACTGGAGCTGCGTGTGTAGTGAGATCCTACACCAAATATGTAAAAATAAATAAATAAAAAGTTAACTGAATAACACATACATAAGTTAGTAGAGAAGACCCAAAAGTTGAAAGCAAAATAAGAAAGACTTTTCAGAAACACTGTCTGGTGAGATTTGTCTCCACAGGAGAAAAAATACAGCTCCCGTTCCCATAACTTTAGCTCTTTACAACTGCACCCTGCACATAGGATTATGATATATGGGTCTTAAATAAAACAGCAGCTTTCAGGATCAATGCTGAATTTCCTGGCCTTTGTACAGGAAGGGAATGATACTGGCATAATCATCTAATCTGTACCTGCCATATGTTAGAGAATGCCTCAGCCACCACCTAAACACAAACCAAAGGCACCAGTTAGAAGGATCAGATAATCTGGGAAGTATGTGAAAATTTCATGTTTACATAAGAAATTTGTGAATTTGTGGTCTTTGGTGCATTGAACTTAGCAAAAGACAGACTTGCTTGCTCTTGTATTTACTGTTTAAATATATCATGCCACATATCATTTTTATAATAAAAAGTGACTTCTGATCAGTACCCAACATAGGCTTCTTGCAACTACTTAAGTATGATCTGGCTTGGCTTGATCTGGCTTCACTTATTCCAAGGTTTACTGTGTTTAAAGTTCCACATCAAAAGGAAGCCTACGAAAGTGGCAGCAAGCCTGAAGCACACTGCTCACTTGAGTTTCACATGCTCTGGAGGGCCAAAGCACAATATGCATCACTTGTTTAAGGGTATGTGAAATCTGAACTGGGCGGAAGATTTAATGGATGCACAAAACAGTCATGGTCCTTGAATTCATGGGAAATAATTAGTTAGCTAGAGCCTGTGGAATAAATGGAGTCAGGAAGTGAATATGATGAATATCAAAACACACATGATAAATAAAGCCTTGCCTATTTGCCATGAACTGCTGATTCTAACATTCATGCACACATAAATTAGCCTCATCGTTGAAATGAAACGGGGAGGAAAATCAGCCGTGCTGCACACAAATCTTCCTCCCTCTTCCACTACATTTAATTTACTCCCAGGCATCATTTCCAATCCAAAAACAAGTATAATAGGAACTAGTCAAAACTGTCTTTTTCTTAAAGAGTTTTAAATGCAGCTTTTTTTGTGTGTGGTTTTTTGGAAACATAATCTTTATTAAATTTTACATCAGCAGTTTGGTTTAATCCTCCTAGTGATACTTTTGTCATTCTACAAATATTTACTGAGTGCTTACTCTATGTCAAGCACTTAACTGGGGCTGCAGGGCTGAATAAAACAGGCAAAGCACATGGCAAAAGAAGGCAAAACAATAACTGGAGAAAAGAAATACAAAAAATAACACAGTCCAGTGTGGCATGATGGAATATTGTTATACAAGACCACATTTATAACAGTGGTCCTACAAAATCATGGTAGACCTGAAAAATTCCTGTCACCTGGAGACATCACAATTGTCTTAACCTCCTAGTGCAATGCATTACTTATGTTAAACATAGTTTTATGAATGTTATTTAACAAACCTATTTCCAAAAACAAGATTTTTTTTTTTTTTTTTATGGACAAAAACTAGTTCCCAGTACACAACACTCTTAAGGCAAAAAAGTCAGTTGGGAGTCCTAACTAAGGGAACCCCAAGATCTCTTTTGACTTTGTTATTACTATGGTCCAAAGTTACCATGTCTGCTCCTACAAGCAGCAGCTCAGCTTGATCTACCTGCTACTCTGGCACACCATCCACCCAACAGCGAAGAAAACGCTGATGAATGATGTACCTACCTCCGTGGTCACTTACAATAAACCTTAGCTGCCTCCTACCTCCAACAGAACACCAGGAAATCCAAGATGGACAGCCTACTGTTCATGACTTTTCAGCTGAAATTCAGGCACTTTCACACATCAAGACAGTAACTTTTCTGCAAGGTTTTTCAAATGTTGAAAATGGATAAGTTAACACTTCCAGAATATTCAAAACTGAACAGAAAACTTTAGTAAGTCGAAATTTTAGCAAAAATTGGATATAAGGTGTGAAAATAATTCTGGCCTATTTTTTTTAATGTAATAGGAGAAAATGGCTAAGGACCACAAAAGTCCCACAAAATCTTGGGAAACCCTGGGTCTATTGCAATGACTTTAGAAAACCACCTGCCCCAAGATGCTACTACTTCTTACATCTTCTATCGCCTTTAAAAAAAAAAAAAAACCTCAACTCAATAGTCTGTATCTTCAATTACTGAAAAGCACCTGAGAGTTTTATTTTATAAACTGATTTTTTTTTTTTTTTTTTTTTTTTTTTTTTTTGCGGAACTGGGGATTGAACTCAGGCCCTTGCGCTTGCTAGGGAAGCGCTTATTCCACTGAGCCATCTCCCCAGCCCCTATAAACTCATTTTCAAAAGTTTCATCTAACAACTAATCTACAAATAAAATATTTAATACAAAGGGTGCTAAATACCGCTTTCAAAAATTTCTTCCACACACAGTATAATTACCCTTTTCAAAGTACTTTTTGTAAATCACAATCTTTCTCTGGCATCTTGATTCTTACATAAAGTTTGGTGTGCTAGGGAGCAGTGAGGAAAAAATACAAATCATGATCAAAAGAACCATTTGCCTACAAAATGTCCCTTTCAAACAATCTTAAATAATGTTATTAGCTCTACAGAATTACCCTGCTTTGACAGAAGAATGGCTTGGGGCAGTCTGTCCTCTCTCTGGAAGTTCATTAGTGCCAGCTACTGGTAAAATCAAGTCTCCCAGCGCAATGGGGACCGAAGTCCTACAAATCAAATCAGTTTCTCACACATATGCTGCCCTTTGAAAGAACAATGAAATTTTCTGCTTGTTACATGCCTCAATAATGAAGGTTAGATCAAACTTCCTTAACACTTTCTGATAAATGTTAATAATTAATGCTTCCATTGACAGCCGACTGCGCAGTTTTTGGTGCATCCCTTTCCTGACTTCTAAAAAGTCACTTCTGTGCATTTCTACAGTTGCTTGGAATCAAAGCCAGGAGAGTGAAAACTTTTTTACCCAAGAATAAAACTGTGCCCAGCAATTACAGTGAGTACAGGCATTTCCTTTTGTTTCCTCTGAAACAGGATTAGCAGTGATCGCTTTGTGGCTCTTAATTAAAGCAGAATAGCTCCAAAGAACAGTAACTTTAAAAGTGAATCTTTAGCTTGCTTACACATAGGTAATAGAGGCAATCGCGCCCTTGGAATTCCCTTAACTCAACAGACCAAACAGCAATCACTCTCAATCCTGGAGACAGACACGTCTAAGTGTCTTCAGCGCAAGAGTGTTTAAAGTGATCTTCCTGTCTGAACGCAAGCATGCGCTGGGATGGCCCTGCTGGGAGACAGGCAAAGACCGACATCCTAATAATCGAAATGGCAAATGTTCTATCAAGCAAAAAGCCGGTAAGTTAGGAAGCACTAGAAAGCAGACATCAGTGTGGTATGGAGCGTCTTGGCCCTCACCGGATGTCATGAGTTCAATCAACTTTAGAAGTTGCAGAAAGGAATTTCTGCGCAGCCCACGCCGGGCTGTAGCTGAGCCCCTCTAGCTACAACAGGAGTGGAGACAGCCTGCGAGCTGGGCTGTGGCGAGCAGTAGTGGGGACAGGGCTGTCACCGCTTACCCAGGTGCAGCGTGAGGTTGATGGAGCTGGGGTACTGCACCCCGGACAGCATGGTCTGGCTTTGCCACCAGGTGGTGTCGGCTTGGGTGTTGTAGTCGGTCAGGAAGGCTGCCCCGTGCTGCAGGTGGGGCTGCCCGGCGTCGCACAGGTGACAGGACTTGGTCACCCCGGTCACCCCGGTCTGCACACAGTATTCCTCGGGCGGAGTCCCACACGTGTTGGTGGCCACCACGGTCACGTTGAAGGCGGCGTTGACGAACTCTGGCATGCAGCGCAGGGGCCGCCCGCCCGCGTCCGTGCACTCGTCCATGGCCGCCTGGGCACAGCCCGCCGCGGCGACCGCGAGCACGACCAGCACCGGCCAG
>NW_004524849.1:321192-327298 GCF_000260255.1 Octodon degus | reverse complement strand
GGTGGGGGGAGGGGAAAGGAGGGGAGCAGGGGAGGGGGAGGGACGGCGGGCCGGTGCATGCCGGGAGGCGAGGCCAGGCCGCGGGGACCCGCCATCCCAGCGGGGCAGGGCGCCCGGGTGCCCCCTCGGGGCCCGCGTCTCCGGGAGACTCCGGGTTGGGAACGGGGGTCAACGAGGTCGCCCTTTGGGCCTTAGCCAACTTGGGCCCTGCGGGCGCGTCCCCGCCCAGCCAGGTGTCGGTGCGCGGCCAAGCCGGACACCGCCCAGGGTGAGGACCAGGGACCCGGCCGGGGCCGCCCGCGAGGCCTGAGCCCCGCCCGCGAGCGCCCTGCTGCGCCGGGTCCCGGCCCCACCCTGGAGAGGCCCCGGGGTCGGGCTCGCACGGTCCCTGAGGAAGAGAGGGCCGGGTCGCAGCATCAGGATGGATCTTGTGCAGCGATTTCCTGCCGCCGAATTAAAGTGTAACCAGTGGTTTAGCCGGGGCGAGGAAGGAAGTGAAAAGGCTGGGAAAGGGATGACATTTTTCCCCTGGGGACGCAGACCCACTGCGAAGTTCTTCCACTGTGTTGTTTGTGTTCTGTGTCTTGCCTTTAAAAGACGAAATTATCTGGATTCTGACATCCCCCTTTTCAGGCCTGCTGAGTCACGGAATATTCTCAGCGCCAGAATGACTCAGTTCGCAGAACCTGAGCCAGAAGATCATGAGTTTCAGTCCTAGATCAGAACCTGGGCACTGACCCAGTGCAGATGGAACAGGACAGGCGGAGCGAGTGCTGTGAAATGGACCAGCAGAAGGCAGCGGTTCCTAGACCTTCGGGTCCTGAGCAAAGCGGATGCACGAAATCAGTGCACAAGATGGATTTTTAACTTGTCAGAAAAGTAAGACTACTACACGGTTTTAGATCCAGCCGTCCTGCTGAGAGAGGAAGTGGGGATCTGGAACTATAAAATAAGGAAATGTTAGGTAACTACGGCTGGGGTCAGTGTGAGTCTCGCAATTCCTAATTAGGAGAGCCTTAAGTGTAATGGGGTAGTTGCATTCTGGGAGGCTTGCGGAGTCCCAGGCGCTTGGGTGGAAGCCTTGGGAGTACACCATCACATTTTGCTGTCAGGTATTGTTATTTTATTCGATGAGAAGGGTGGAGATTATACATTCCTAAAAGCCTCTAACCCTTCACCCAGCACCTTTTTGGAAGAAGTAAGCTGTGAGAACAATAATTACATTTTAAGCCTTTCCTACTTGAGTTGAAGTTAAATCAGTGTATTCACTCCTATAGAAGCTAGCCTCAGCTCTTCCTCGTACTTGAAAACAAATGAGCAAAAATAAAGATGTCAGCTATAAATAAAGCTCCAGATACTTTAATAGGTATGTATAATAAATATTAACTCATTTACCTTATGCATTTTCAGGACTTTATTGACAAACTGAAGGATCTTTTTTTATCTTCTACCAGAAAGATAAAGAGATCTGAAAGGCTGCAAAATCAACTTAAATGTGTTTCTTTTGTGTTACTCTTTCTGAGTTAACTTGAAACTACTGACCGGGAGTGGTGGCATATGCCTGTAATCCCAGCACTAGGGAGGCAGAGGCAGGAAGAACACAGGGTTTGAGGCCAGTTTGGACTACATGATGAGCTCCTTGCTAGCCTGAACTGCACAGTGGGACTCTTGACGCAAAAAGAAAAAAAGAAAGTATGACTTATGCTTGTTTGCTACATAGTTTAATTGCCCAAATCCCAGCTGACATTTGTAAAGCACACACAGATTGACTTCTTCCCTAAATCCCACTGTTCAGGGGAGTTGTGTTAAAGTTACAAGGAAGCACCTAAGGGGGAGAGAGGGGCTCGCAGCCATTGTGCTTGACCATAAAGAGTGTGTCCCATTCTTTGCTTATGGTTCAAAGATTTTATTGACAAAATTTTTAAGACAGTTTCGGAAAGCTGAACTCAAGACATTTGATAATATTAACAAAGTACTTTAGGTAACCCAGATAGTCATTGCTTTTTTTTAATGAAGATACATGAGACTTTCATTTACTGCAAGTTGTCCTGCTTTTCAGAACATCCCAGAGGCTTCTAAATGCTTGTTAACTGCTTGAAAAGTCCCTTATTTACTGAACAGATTTACTTACAGATTTATAGTGTTTAGAAGCAAATATGAAAGTAGAAGAAAAATTAGGTTCAGAGTCTTCAAAAGAAGCCTGTAGTGGCCAACCAGCACTGCCCCGTGCAGCGAGCCAGGCAGGAGGAAGGGATGTAGTTATTTATTGTACAGACAAAAAACGCCGTTTTGTTTTGTTTTGTTTAAACCCCATTTAGCACTCCAGAGAAGACTTCTCTCTACAAGGATTTCTGTAAATAACTTCCAGGAAGGCTGCTCATGAGCCTGTGTTGGTCGCTGGCAAATCCCTGGGCATTCCCACCCTGGACAGATGGATGAATAGAAAAGGTACTAGCCTACCGGAAACCATGGAGCTTGGAGCAAATGTTTAAAAAAAAAAAAAAAATTGCAGTTCACAAGGCAGGGTTTAAAACAAGAAAGTCTATCAGGTATTAGAATGTGTGACACAATTAGAAAAATAATTAGAAAACTTGTATTGACTTTCAAGATTGCAGTTTGCCAAGAGGCCGGCAGCAAGGGCTCCAAAAGCCCCACAGCCTGATGGGCCCTGAGCTGCGGGGACACAGGCCCCTTCCTGAGAGGAGGCAGTTGTTCACACTGCCTTCTGGACCAAGAAAAGGTGTTTTCACTTAGGTCTTGGGGGACTCTGAGGTCCACTGGCCTTGTCGGGATCTCTTAGGCCACATGACCAGAACTTAGATAGGACAGAACCCGAGGTGGGACACATCCCCAGGATGGGCGCCATCTCAGGGTCACCACCACTGACGTTCTAGAAGCAGGCCCAGTTTGTCACAAAGTCACCGACAGCAGAACCCTGCTTCTCCCCAGGCTGCCTTTCTGGTGACTTGTTCTGGGCCTTAGCTGGCACCCTTCCTCCCAAGCCTGCAGTGACCGCTGGTCATTTCTCCCAGGCTAGGCGCAGACAGTCACACTGAAGTGCTCTGGCAGAACCGGGCATAGTGCCACAGGCCTGTAATCATAGCTCTGGGGTGCTGAGGCAGTAAGATTGCAAATTTGAGGACAGCCTGGGTAGGTTAGGGACTTAATTAGAAATTATATCAGCATTGCGGATATAGCTCAGTGGCACCATGCCTGCCTGGCAAGCTCAAGGTCCTGAGTTTGATTCCTGGTATTAGAAAAAAAAAAAAAAAGGCTATGGATGTGTGTAGCTCAATGCAGAGGCCCTGGAATCAATCCCTAGTCTTAGGGAGAAAAAAGAAAAAAAGTTTGTAATTTGTCCCTTTTTTAGCCTTTTATAATTACCAATGTTTATTTTTCCATTTTTCAGTCTTTCTGACCTCATTTCCCTGTATTCTTCCCAAACTAAGCGCCACTATATTACACGCTTTATCTTTAGAAACATAACCTATAAATAACAGTCATTAATAATGAAACAATGTTAGCTCATAACTACATACTCCTGGGGGGTTTTCAAAAATACACTGAGCAGAGGATGATATTTCCAATGAGAGTTAAAGAAATGAAGGCTCGAGGAGATTAGGTAAGCGCTGTAGACTGGTGGGAGCGCAAGCTGGTGCAAGCCGACTTCTCTGGCCCCGGCCTGCCTACTTCCTCTTCTGTGGTGTGAAGCCGGCTGCGGAAGAGAGGAAAGAGAGAGCTCTCTGCATTTCTTACCTTTCCAAGGGTTTTAGACTATCAAATGGAAATTAAGAGCTGGAGAGATAGCTCAGTAAAATAAGCACTTGCCTGGCAAGCGCAAGGTCCTGAGTTCAATCCCTGGTACCACAAAAAAAAAAAAAAAAAAAAAAAGGAAATTAAAAGTTAGTGGACAATTAATGTGATACTGGGAGAGAATTATCATTTTCTTCCAAGTGGCAATAGCTGCACTCCACACTCGTGCGGGGCTTGTAGAGCCTGCGTGGGTCCTTGGCACAAGTCCAAGTGTAACAAGATAAACTATCTCTTGTGGCCAAGCTCAGGTAAAGATAGGATTCCTCTTACATGAGTTAAATTCCTCTCACACCCAGCCTAAGGCACCAACTCCCAGCCATCTTTACATGGTCACAGTTTTAAAAGGAAGATTTGAGTCCCAGTACCAAAAAAAGGCAGGAGAAAGAATATTCATAATTCAAAACAATCCTATCACAGTATATAAAATTTAAAAAGTTATTTACAGAAGCAAGTAGCAAAATCCATCCTCACACCTCCCTGAATCTTCCCATCATGGTAGAACTTCAACTCTCAAAAATTTTACTGTTCTGAACATTATGGTCTCAGGTTCTAGCCGTTTTGTTGCAAATAACATGATTCCATACTTCTTCGTGGCTGAGTAATACTTCATTGTGTATCTGTGTCACATTTTCTTTTATCTGTTCATCTGTTGATGGGCATCTAGGCTGTTTCCAAAGCTTTGATATTAAGAATTGTGCTGCTAAATAAAAATATGAAAAAATGTTCAGCATCACTGGTCATTCAAGAGCTACAAGTAAAACAACACTGAAATTCCATCTCACCCCAGAAAGAATGGTTAACATCAAGAAGTCAGCCAATATCAAATGCTGGTAGGAATGCAGAGAAAAAAAAAAACTCTTCTCCTCAGTGGGCGTGCAGACTGGTACAACCACTATGGAAATCAGTGTGGAGATTCCACAAAAAACTAGGATTAGAGGTCCCTTTCAACCCAGCTGTCCCCCTCCTGGGTATCTTCCCAAAGAATTAAAAACATCATATCAGTGACATATGTGCACCCATATATAGCAGCACAATTTGTAATAGCTGAATCTTGGAAATAAGCCAAGTGCTCACCAACTGGTGAGTGGATAAAGAAGATGTGGGGTCTTCCACAGTGGAGTACTGTGCTGCCACAAGAAGGATGCTCTCAAGACATTTCTAGAATAGGTGTTGAGTCTGTACTGAAGTGAAATAAATCAGGCACCCACATAAATACTGCGTTGTTTCTCTGGTGTAAGAAACTGAAAGCATAGTAACAACCAAAATGTGCAATAGATACTGTGAAATAGGAAGAAAATGTTCAAATGGGGAAGGGAGCAAGAGAGAGGGGAGAGGGAAAGGAGAGGAAAGGAAAGGGAAAAATATATGAGAAAAAAAGGAAAACAGAAACAAAGCTTTGTAAATGGGGAGGGGAGGAGGAGTTGAAGGAAGCGGAGGGGAATGGGACATAGAACAAGTTATATCATGTAGAGGTATAAATTCTCTATGATGAATATGATCATTATGTATATCTAAAATGTACCAATAAAAACTGAGTTTAAAAAAGCATTGTGCTACTATAAAATCCATTTGATTTCTCATACATGAGAAACCTAAAATATAAGTAAAATAAGGGAGAAGTGTTAGGAAACAAGAAAGCAGATATTTTGGAGATGGGAAAGAGATTGATTGGGGAGGAGGAGGAGGGAAACGAGGGAGATTAATAGCCTGCAAATTATCAAGATATGTTATTTATTTATTTTTGTGTGTGTGTGTGTGTGTTGCTGGGGATTGAACCCAGGGCCTTGCGCATGCAAGACAAGCTCTACCAATGATCCACATCCCCAGTCCCTCAGTGTTATATGCCGGTGCTGATTCCCCAAAACAAACAACTTTTGTGTATTACAAATGCTTTGATCAAAAACAATAACCCAATGCTGTAAAGAAAAAAAAATTTTTTTTTTTTTAACCAGGAATCAAACTCAGGATCCTGCACTTGCCAGGCCGGCATCTGCTAAGCTAGATTTCCAGCCCCTCAACCTTTTTTTTCTTTTTTTAAACAATAAATTTCTTTATATGTATTTTCATCAAATGTATAATATTCAAAATAATCTTCCATGTCCCACCATTAATTTAAATCATAGTTCAGAACTAATACATGTCTACACAGGACAAAAAGATATATTTCTTCTTGGGAGTATAGATATTCCCTTGTACATATTTTCAATTCATTTTATTGAGAAAAAAAATAAAATAGCAATGAAACAGTTTCAAAACAGGTTAGTAAAAAAAAGCAGATTAGTAGGACAGTTAT
>NW_004524849.1:314384-319572 GCF_000260255.1 Octodon degus | reverse complement strand
ATGCAACATGCATTCAGACAACTGCTCAATATCCAAAGGTAGAATTCAGTGGCTCCGTGAAGTATCACAGAGCCCACGCACCTCCGTCATCACTGACCAGGTCTAGAAACTATTACTTTGACCCAAAGCTCATCCTCTTTCTTGCCAATTGGCAGCTCCATTCTGCCCAAATCCACATTCCATTCTTTTATCAATCCCCACTTGACAGCCTAAAGACTGAAAGCATTAGTTTTGCTGTCTTTTGAATGCTGCTTGAATGAAATCACCCAGGGAGCACTTTGTTTTATGTGAGTGGCTTCTTTTGAGCAACATCTTTCTTTAGACCTGTATCCACACTGCTGCGTGTAGCAGTCCATTAAATTTCTGTGTCCAGTGTGCTGATGTATAATTATAACTGATTCATTGTACCATTGGGAGCCATTTCTGGTGTTTCCAATCTGGGGCCATTATGAATAAGGGTACTGCGGTTCCACCAACACTCCTACTTGGCCTCTGGTGATGTATTTTATGTGCGCACAAACACACACACAGGAACTTCTGGTGGGTACGTATCTCAGAATAGAATTAACGCATCATAGAGAAAGGCATATACTCAAATTGGCAGACACTGCCAAACTGTTTTCCAAGCTAGTCCTACCAGTATTCCCTCCCACTACCACTATTCCCTCCCACTAGTTGCATATAAATTGCTGTTTCATCCCATCCCCATTAACACCTGTTATTTGACAGTTTTTTGGGGGGTTTTGGTTTTTTGTTTTGTTTTGTTTTTGGAACTGGGGATTGAACTCAGGCCTTTGCGCTTGCCAGGGAAGAGCTTAGTCCACACTGAGCCATCTCCCCAGCCCCCAATTGATAGTTTTTTTTTTTTAAATTATAGCCATTGTAGACCAATGGTTATAGTATCGGCACGGAATATAAGGTCTTATAGCTAGGTTATACATGTGTTTACACAGATGATAAATTATGTTATTGAGTCTGAAGTACTAAATTATACCTCTAATTTCTAATGCCTTGCGTAGTAATGGGACTCACCATCTTCCCATATATTCTTTAGCCACCTAGAGATCCTCTTTTTTGAGTGCCACTTTGTTTTGGTTGATCTTTCTATTGAGTTTGTCTTTTGCTTACTGATTTTAGGGATTCTTTATACATTTTAGATGTAGGCCCTTCTTTTGGTTCTGTGTGGCAAATACCTCCCTTCACTGTGTGGTTTAACTTTCCCTCCTTAATAGTGACTGCTGTCCCTTTAAAACTTACAGTATGGAAAAATTCAAACATAAACAAAAATTTAGAGAATCTTGTAGTGAAACTCCAACTTCAACAGCTTCATACCAAAGACACTGACCTGTCCTACAAAAAGAAAAAGAACTCATGACCAGTTTTCCTGTAGCTGTACTCCCTCAGTCCTGCCCAACCTCACTCCAACCTCCATTTTGTTATTTAGAAGTAAATCACAAGTATTATGCCATTTCATTTAATGCTATCCTTGGATCTAAAGGAATCCCTCATCTTAAGGTAGCCGGATTATGAGTGCTGTTAGTGCTGTTTGTATTCTCATTTAAGAAATCTTTGGCTGGGGAGATAGCTCAGGGGCATAAGTGCCTGCCTGGCAAGCACGAAGTACTGAGTTCGGTCCCCAATACCAAGAAAAAAAAAAAAGAAAAGAAAAAACAAGAAATCTTTAAAGTCATTAATGTACCATTCCCAGTGTATATCCTTTCAAACTTTTCTACCTTATTTTATATATATATATATATATATATATATATGTCATTCATTTTTTAAAGAAATGGAAACATAACGTTGCATATTTTTCACCTGATATATTGTAAACCTCTACATATATTGTGAATATGAAAATAAATGCTATAATCATTCTAATAAATAAATAAAGTCATTAATGTGAGGGCCAGCCAAATAGCTCAGCAGATTAAAGCACCTGCAAGCAGGCGCAGGGCTGGGGGTTTGATCCCCTGGCCTGCCCTGCCTGGCCGGCCCCTGGGGCGCACTGAGATGACAATTGAGACTGGGTGTGGTGGCGCGGGCCTGTAATCCCAGCTCTCGGAAAGCTACAAACAGGTGGATCACTATGAGTCTGATCTAATAGTGAGACCCTGAACACCCTGTAGGCCCTTCCCTAAAACACACACACACACACACACACACACAAAGAAATAAGGTCATTAATGTATTCAACTATATAATATATAGAGAGAGATATATAATTTTTTAAAAATAGGCTCTCGCTATGTTACCCAGGCTGCCTTTGAACTCCCCAGAAGTTGGGCCTACAGGCATATGCTACCATGCTCAGCTACATTTAAATCTATAATCCATCTAGAACTTACCTTTCTTTATAGTGTGAGACAATAGTTGTGTCCATGAGTGCTTACCAGAGAAACAGATTTAATACAAGATATACAAATGTGTAAGAACATACAAGACTGCCTTCCAGTGGCTGCCACCGAGGCAGGTGTGGAAAAGGGCAGAAGGGCTGTCTGGGCCCTGGAGACCCAAAGGACCCAGTCGAAGGCCTGGAGCTCAGGAGGGCAGAATGGCCTGCACCGGAAGGCCGCAGGGTTGGTGCTGGTGAGAGAGGAGACCACCTCCTGGTGCAACACTGGAGCACTGAGAGTTAACTGTGCGGCTAAGCTGACTGAGGAAGTTGATGCAGCTGTGCTCCGGGAGGAGCTGGGTCGTTGTGGCCCCAGCCGTGCACAGGGCTCAGCTGTGAGGTAATGTCAGCAGTGCGTAGCCAACTTGGAGAGGGCTGTCCAAAGTTCCTACGCCAGCATCACTGTGTGTTTCCTTCTAATCACTGCTTTTGCTTCTGTAGCTTTGCTTTGCACTGGTTGCCAATGAAAATGGCCCACAGCATAAAAATGATATAAAAGAGAAAACAGCGTGACTTTGTTCTCCACTCTCAGGTGGCCAGTAGTCCCCCAAGGGACACCAGCATAAACTGCTCTTTGGCCTATTGCTCTGTGTCTCGTCGATCCTGTCAGAGATCTGGTGCAGTCTCCTGAGGAAGAGTCTACACTGGACGGCAATGACATCCAAGGTGAAGGCAGAGGCTGGCGCTCCTCCAAAGAGAGAAGCAGTCCTACCTAGAGAGGGCCTTCTGCACCCAGAACCAAGCTCAGCCAGTCTACTTGGGCATTTCTCATGCAACTGGACACAATCAGAGAGGTCAAGATATACTTTTCCATAAGGCTATACTATGCATCATTATAGGAAAGTGTGTCCTTTCCTCCATTATTCTGTGGTGCGGTATTTCTTTTAATCAGTACATAAACGGTCTGTTTCAGGTATCTACATTTTACTTCACTGAGAATTATAATAACTTAGTGTGCCTGGGTGTGGTGGTTCACATCTGTAATTCCAGCACGTAGGATGCTGAGGCAGGAGGATCTCTTGGGTCCAAGGCCAGCCTGGGCTGTATAATGAGTTCAAGACCAGCCTGAACTAAGTAGTGAGATGCAATAAATAAATAAATAAATGCTATCTCCAAAAAAATAAAATAACAATATTATTATTTTATACTACTAATAACAATGTTATTAATGTTATGATTTAGTGTAATAACAGCACTTGGAAGGCTGAGGCAGGAGGATCTCCACGTTGAAAACCAGCCTGGACTATCTCATGAGTTCAAGAACAGCCTGATTTACATAGAAATAATGTCTCAAAAATAAATGAATGTGGGCCAGGGAGATGGCTCAATAGGATAAGCCCTTCCCTGGCAAGCACAAGGGTCTGAGTTCAATCCCCGGTTTCGCAAGAATATAAATAAATAAATGTTAGGGCCAGCCAAAAGCTCAGCAGATTAAAGCACCTGCAAGCAGGCGCAGGGGCTGGGGGTTTGATCCCTGGTGTGCCATGCTGGCCCCACCCCTGGGGTGCACTGAGCCAGCAATTGAGATTGGGCGTGGTGGCGCACCTGTAATCCCAGCTTTTAGGAGGCTGTATATGGGGATCACTAAGAGTCATCTAGTAGTGAGATCCTAAACACCCTGTAGACCCTTCTCTAAATTACAAAAACAACTTTAATTAATTAATTAATGTTGATATCTAGTAGTACAAGTTCTACAACACTTTTTCCAAGATCATCTTGACCTTTTTATTTTTGCGGAACCAGGAATTGAACTCAGGCCCTTGTGCTTGCCAGGTGAGCGCTTATTCTACTGAGCTGTCTCCCCAGCCCCACTGACCATTTAAATTTCCATACAATTTTAGGCTTAGAATTAGCTTCTCAATCTCCACCAGAAAATCAATGCAAAATTTGCTAGTAATTTTTTTTTAACTAAATCTTATTTATTTATTTTTTTTTGGTGGAACCAGGGATTGAACTCAGGTCCTTGCACTTGCCAAGGAAGCGCTTATTCTACTGAGCCATCTCCCCGGCTGCTAGTAATTGTATTCAATCTGTGCTTTAGTATTGAAGAAGTAACAGTCAGATAATTCTGATTCTTCCATCTGTGTCTCTTAATATACCTCAGCGACTTACCAATGTCTTAGATTCTCTTGGTAATTCTTTTAGTTTTCTGTGTAGAATCTTATGCATCTTCCACTAAAGGTTTTGCTACATACTGGCATCTTTATCCTGTCATTATTAAAATATAGAAATGTAATTGGTGTTTTTGCATATGGGCCCTATAGCCCATAACCCAGTGATCTTACAACATTCACTTCTTTCCAGCAACATAGAAAACTAGATGCCATAAAACATGCAAACAGATATCCAGAAGATTAAGTTTTATTGAAAGCATATGCAGCAGACTCAAGCTGTGTGAAAAAAGACTGAAAGATCTAGAAGACAGGGTTATATTTGGTAATCATCAAACAGAAAGACTTAAAAATAGTGAGGGACCCTGAAAATCAAACCAACAGCTTCTAGACAATGCAAGGAAAAATAATATAAGATTAACTAGAGTTGATGAAAAATCAAAGAAACAACACAAAGCACATTTAAAAAAAAATCTGTTCACAGAAATAATAGCAGAAAACTCCCCAACTGTAGAAAAAGAATTTGACGTATAAATAAGTGAGGCATACAGAACCCCAATTAGCCAAGATCAGGAAAAAATACACTAAGGCAGATGGTAGTCAAGATTCCAGAAATTAAATACAGGAACAGAATATTCATAGCAGTTAAAGAACATTAAAAGCTGTTAGAGAAACAAAACAC
>NW_004524849.1:312383-313649 GCF_000260255.1 Octodon degus | reverse complement strand
AGACTCATAGAGATCCACCTGTTTACAGCCTCCCAAGAGCTGGGATTACAGGCATGTGCCACCATGCCCAGTCTCAATTGCCATCTCAGCAGGGATCGAACCCCCGGCCCCTGTGCCTGCTTGCAGGTGATTTAATCTGCTAAGCCTTTTGGCTGGCCCCAAATTTTTGTTCTTGTCTCTCATTTTATTACCTTTTCTAAAATAATATTTACTTTGAAGAGAGTATAGTAGTAATTACCATGACATTAGAAATGGCACACATTTAGAACAAGATGGCAGGTTCTCCACAAAGTTTTGAAAGATATACTTTTCTTTTTGGTACTGGGAATGGAACTCAGGTCCTTTTACTTTTCAGGCACGCACTGTGCCAACTGAGCTATATCCCCAGCCATGAAAGATATTGTAGAGAGAATGAGTATATTGTTATGGTTTGTGTATAGTTCCCTCCCCTCCAAAGCCTCATGCAGTCATGGGTTGGCTTCTGGAGTTTGTAATTAATTCTTGTTCCAGTGCTGGGATTATGAGTGTGAGTGCTGTTGGGATTATGGGTGTGAGTGCCCTGGGGCAGAGACTTCTACATTACAGTGTGAGGAGGGCGGGCCTGCCACATAGTTCAGTGGAATAAAGCATCTGCTTAGGCAAATGCAGGGGCAGGGTTGGCTCCCTGGCCTGCCATGCTAGCCCCTCCCCCAGGGGGCACTGAGACAGCGATTTAGACTGGGAGTTGTAGTACATGCCTGTAATCCCAGTGCATGGGAGGCTGAAAACAGGAGAATCACTATGAATCCGATCTGTGTAGTGAGACCCTGTAGACCCTGTACTAAATACATTTTAAAAAAACAAAAAAAACAAAAAAAACAGACTGGAGAGGTTTCTGCTGGGAAGAAGGACTGCATTGGTTGTTGGACTCCAGACAATGTCTGTTTTGGCTTGGCAGAAACTATGTCTGTATTTTCCTCATGTCCAGAGACTTTGCCTGAGACTGAGACTAAGATTAGTGGACTGATTATTCTGGCAAAAGCAAGGGCCAGCCAAATACCTCAGAGGATTAAAGCACCTTCAAGGAGGCGGAGGGGCTGGGGGTTCGATTCCCCAGGCCTGCTGGCCCCACTCCAGGGGCACACTGAGATTGCAATTGAGACTGGGCGTGGTGGTGCGTGCCTGTAATCACAGCTCTTGAAAGACTGTAAACAGGTGGATCACTACAAGTCCGATCTAGTAGCGAGATCCTGAACACCCTGTGGGCACTTCCCTAAAATACAATAA
>NW_004524849.1:307256-308305 GCF_000260255.1 Octodon degus | reverse complement strand
CCACACCAGTTTCCAGACTGGCAGAAGCATAGAGAATTTTCCTTGGAATCAGGGTCAGAATGACCAGTGCTCCAGGCACTTGACCCCTATTCCCAAGAGAGAATAAAGCTTGGTTACTGCTGTAGCTGCCAGCAGCCCTTGGCATAATCGATGTGGCGTTGGATGATGGCGCTTGCAGAATGCAGGCGTTCTTAGATTAAGAAGCTCCCACTTAGACTTCAGAAGAAGGCCTGGGAGGCCAGGCAGTGTGCTCAGGGTAGGGCGGTGTGTAAAGCTGTGAGTGAAAAGCCTATTCAGTGGAAACCCCACAAGAATGGAAAAGCCAGGAACATGGATCACCTAAGAAAAGCTGCAAGGGAGCAGAGCAGGCCTGAGAGAGCTACAACCAGCAGCACAGTCATAGAGGTGGAGCCACATGGAGCTCACAATTTGCCACAGAGTGCTTCGGATGTTCCACCTGGAACTGTAGGAGGCCAACTTAATGTTGGCCTTTCTGGAGTTTGGACTTGCGTTGGTCCCAATGCTTGGTATCCTACTGTGTGTGCCTTTTGGAATGGTAATGTTTATCTTGTGCCTTTGAATGTTGGAAGTGTTTAACTTTTCATTACACAGGGGCTCATAATTAAGAGTTTGCCTTAGATCTTGGAATAGACTTGTGATTTAAACTTTTCAGAAATGCTGAAACAGTAGGACTTTGGCAACTCTTAGAGATGAACTAAAATGTCTTTTGCATAAATGGATGTGCATGAGTCTTTCGGGGTTCAGGGGTGGAATGTTATGATTTGTGTCTAGTTGTCCCCTCAACTCATGCAGTCATAGAGAGGCTTTTGGAGTTTGTGGTTGATTCTTGATCCAATGATGGGATTATGGGTGTGAGTGCTCTGGGTCAGATGCACCTGCATTACAATATGAGCAGGGAGAGAGGCTTGCTAGTCTCTTGCCTTTTGCCACCACCCTGAAGGATTGCTCTCTGCCCTGCATCTCTCTGCCTTGGAGCCAACTGAATATGAACTGAAGCCTCCACTAACTGTGAGCTAAATAAACCTTTC
>NW_004524849.1:303665-306111 GCF_000260255.1 Octodon degus | reverse complement strand
TGAAATGGGAAATAAATGGCAAAAGAAACCACAAATGCTATATAAACACATGACAATTGAACAATAATGCCATGTAACATGTGAGGATGTGTGGGGAACAATGAAAGCAGTCTTGTGAGGGAAGCAGGGAACGTCTACAGCAGAAAGACAGAGTGGGCTCAAACAAATAATCTACTGGTGAACCTCAAGCTTTCAGAAAAACAAAAGCAAGTTATGCACATCTGTAATCCCAGCACCCGGGAGGCTGAGGCAGGAGGATCGTTGCGAGTTTGAGACCAGCCTGGGCTACAAAGTGAATTTAAGGCCAGCCTGAACTGTATAGCAAGACCCCATCTCAAAAAAGACCAAAAGAAAAAAAAAGGAATAAAAGGACTGTAATCATAACAGATTCTGTTGAAATCTAGAAGATCTTCAGTACCTGAAAACCTGATTCAAAAACATTCTAAAGTTTAGTAGAAATGGACAGGTTCCTAGACACATAGGAATTACCCAGGCTGAATGAAGAAGACATAAAAATTCTAGACAATATGATATCAGCCGATAAAATTGAACCAGTAATTTTAAAAAATTGCCAACAAAAGAAAAGCTCAGTTCTTAATGGATTCACTGCTGAATTCTATAAAACTGTTAGAGGTCATGTAATGCCGCTTCTCAAGCTTTTTATGAAATTGAAAGGGAAGCAATATTCTCAGTGTCATTCCTAAAAAGGAAGGATTACCTTAATATCAAAACCAGAAAAACGATCAAAAAAAGAGAACTGGGGGCCCGCCCAGTAGCTCAATTGTTTAAGTGCCTGCTTAAAAAAGCAGTGAGGCTCAATTTCCACTGCTTCGAACCCAGATACTCCAGCCAAACCCGAAATGGCCTGAGGGCATGTTTAGGCCTCAAAAAAAAAAAAAAAATCCTTCTGCCATTTGGGGGTGGGGGAGGAGAGAACTACAGACCAATCTAATGAACATATATCCAAAAATCCTCGAAAAGATACTCACAAGCCAGGGGTGGTGGCGCACTCCTGTAATCCTAGCACTCAGGAGGCTGAGGCAGCAGAATCACTGTGAATTTGAGGCCAGCCTGGGTTACAAATTAGTATAAGTCCAGCCTGCATTGCATAGAGAAATGCTGCCTCAAAAAGAGACAGAGTGCAGCAGATCATCAAGATTATACAGCATAATCAAATAGGATTCACCCCAAGGATGCAAGGATGGTTCAATATATGGGTCGGTAAATGTAATACACCTCATTAACAGAACAGGGGATAAAGCCATATAATTACCTCAATAGATGCAGGGAAAAAAAATTTGACAAAGCTCAATATAAATTGAAAAAAAACCTAAACAAAATTTGAATTTACCACAATCTGATAAAAGCCATCTATGACAAAACAGTAGCCAACATCATGCTAAATGGTCAAAAATTTAGATAGCTTTCACTCTAAAATCAGGAACAAAACAAGGATCTCTGCTATCACCAGTCCTAAAAAAAATTTTCTTTTTTCTTTTTTTTTTTTGGCAGAACCGGGAATTGAACTCAGGCCCTTGCATTTGCCAGGCAAGAGCTTACTCTACTGAGCTATCTCCTTGGCCCCCCTAAAAAATTTTTTAAAACCCCTAAAATTAGCAGTTCCATTTGAACCAGCTGTTTCTCTTCTAGGTATCTTCCTGGAAGAGTTAAAAGCATCATACTCCAATGATACGTGCACACCCATGTTTATAGCAGCACAATTTATAGTAGCTAAATTTTGCAAACAGCCCACATGCCCATCAACAAAGGAATGGATAAAGAAATGTGGTTTATACAATGTAGAGTACTGTTCTGCTATAAAGAAAGATAAGCTTGAGGCACTAGTAGGTAATTGGATGCAACTTGAGAACGTAATTTTAAGTGAAATAAATCAAACACACATGTTTAAATATTGAATTGTGGGGCCAGGGAGATGGCTCAGTGGAATAAGCACTTCCCTAGCAAGTGCAAGGTTCTGAGTTCAATCCCCGGTTCTGCAATAAATAAATAAATAAATAAATATTGAATTGTTTCTCTTCTGTGAGAAACCCAAAGGGTAAAAAAGGAGGGAAGTGGAGGACACATACAAGGAAGTAAGAAGAAAAGGCTTAAATGGGAAGGAAAACAGAGGAGGGGCCAGGGGACTGTAAGGAAAAGAATGAGAGTGAAAAGACTTAAAAGAATGAAAGGAAAATAATACAAGCAAAGTTTTGTAAATAAGGAGGTGAAGAAGTAAAGGGAAAGGAGGAAAATGAGAAAAAATAATTAGGATATATCATGCACAAGTAAAAATTTCTTATGGTAAATGTGATCATTATATATGGTAAAAATGTACCAATATGAGGCAGAGCGCAGTGGTCAGGGTCCGATCCCCAGTGTGCCGTGCTGGCCCTGCTCCCACCTGTAATCCCAGCTCTTGAGAGGCTGAAAACAGGAGAATCACTAC
>NW_004524849.1:301891-302955 GCF_000260255.1 Octodon degus | reverse complement strand
TTATTTATTTATTTATTTATTATGTATTTAGTAGAGGGTCTTCAGGGTCTCACTATACAAGGCCAGCCTGAATTGCATAGCAAGACCTTGTCTCAAAAAGAAGAAAAAAAAAAAATTCCAATAGTTTGTAAGTTCCTAGAGCTTCTGTCATCCGTGCATAGAAACAGATATGTTTCTTATTTTCCACTTTAAATAGCATTTAGATCTTTTCCTTGTCTGCTCAGAACTTGTTATGACATCTAATATGATGTTGAATTAAAATGCAGGCAGTAAACACATTTATCTTGTCCTGGCTCAGGAAATTTTCAGTACTTTACCATTAAAGAAAGTGCTTCTTGTACATATTTTGTATTTACCTTCTTTATTAAATTAAAGACTCTCTCTTATACCCACTTAGAATTCATTGTGGCGGGCTAGGGAGATGACTCAGTAGAATAAGCTCTTGCCTGGCAAGTGCAAGGGTCTGAGTTCAATCCCTGGTTCCGCGGGGGAAAAAAAAAAAAAATTCATGTGGCTTTTCTGCATCTGTTGAAAAGCACATGATATTTCTACCATAATAGTATATGACCAATTTGATTTGAAACTCTCTCATTGCTATTTGTTTCTCAATAAAATTATGGGAAAAAAATAAAAATAAATTTAATCAAAAAATAGCATGTGATATTATTTTCTTAATGCAGTGAATTACACTGATTATTTTATGTTAAACCAAATTCATGTTCTTAGAAAAAATTCAATTTCATTGTATTGTTTCTAATATTTTATGTAGGATTATTCTCTTTAGGTTAAATGAAAGAAATTATCCTTTAATATTTTCTACTATTCGTTTTCTAAAGAAAACCTAGGGCTGGCAAGATAGCTCAACAGACTAAGCATCTGCTTAGGCAAGCACAGGGACTGGGGTTCAGTCCCCGGTGCCACATGCTGCACCAGCACAGAGTGGGGCATGCCTGTAAACCCAGCTCTGGGAGAGCTGAAACAGGAAGATCACTGAGTCAGAGCTGCATGGTGAGACCCTGTAGCAAGAGCATTAAAAAATAAAAAAGAAGGAAGGAAGGAAGGAA
>NW_004524849.1:297948-301696 GCF_000260255.1 Octodon degus | reverse complement strand
TAGACTGTGTGTGTGTGTGTGTGTGTGTGTGTGTGTGTGTGTGTGTGTGTGTGTGTGTGTTAGTAGATTCCATTTTTAGTGTAAATATAGTACTACTATCATACTACTTAATTTTTTTTTTTTAGTACAGGGTCTACAGGGTCTCACTATGTAGATCGGACTCCTAATGATCCTCCTGTTTTCAGCCTCCCAAGTGCTACCACGCCCAGTCTCAATCACAGGTGCTTTAGTCTGCTGAGCTATTTGGCTGGCCCATACTATTTAATTTTTCTATTTCTTCTATGTTCAATTTTAGAAATGTTTTTCAAAGAATTTGTCAATTTCATCCATATTTTAAATTCATTGGCACAGAGTTTACTTCGTTCTTTTTAATGCGGTAGGAACTGAATTCATTCCTGATGTTTATGTTCTCTCTTTTACTTACATGGTTTGTCAGGTATTTGGGGGTTTGGGGGGGTTAATTGGTTTGGGTTTTGGTTTGGGAAGAAGGGATTTGTTTTTCTTTTGTTTTGTTTTGGTTTTTTGTCTCAAAGATGATGAAGCTCATGACCTTGCACTTGCCAGACAGGCGCTTAAGCAGCGAGGCTATCTCCCCAGCCCTTGTTCTTTTGAGAGAAGGTTTTGCTAGGTGGCTCAGGTTGTCACCGAACTCATTATGTAGCCCAGGCTGGCCTTGAACTCACTTCAGTCCTCCCAAATGCTGGTGTTAGCAGAATGCCAGCAACTATCACACGGTGACAAAGAATGAAACCACAGATGGAGAAGGTAGGGTGGGTGCCAGAAAACTTACTTTAAAAATATAAAGAGAAGAAAATAAAAGATACAAAGGTAAGGAAGGAAAGCCCCACTAGCCTGGAAGCGGTCCAGAGAGAGAGGCCCAAGAAGGCGCTTTGTGCAGAAGTTTGTAAGAGGTTTAGAAGGGAGCCTGACCGACCGAGGGACCACTGCATGAGTCCCACAACCTCCACCCTGCAGGAGAACACTTATTTCTCTGGGTCCAACCTGCGCAGTGCTCACGCTGTGTCCTGGGCCCATGCACCCCTGAAGCCAAGGTCGCGCCTGAACAAGCTCTGGGGAGGTGAGGAGGCCCTGGGCAGCTGAAGGACACCTGGCAGATGTTCTTGTAAGATCTCTGGAGGGCCATGACTCAGCAGCCTCTATTTTGGGCTTGCTGACTCCATTTTGGGCAGGGCTGCTGTTTTGTTTTTTGTTTTTTGTTTTTTTAATACCAGGAATCAAACTCAAACAGGCCATATGCCTCTGAACTATATCCCCAGCCCAGGGGCTGCTGTTCTTACTGCCTAATAAAACCTTAATTCCTGTCTCAGTAATCTTGTTACACTGGGATTACGGGCGTGCACCTCCATGCCTGGTTTACCAGTTTTAATAATTATTACAAATTACTGGCTTATGATTTGCCAAAGTTTTTTGCCAAATCTTCTCCCTATTATATGTTTATTATGTCATTCATTTTATGTTTTTTTTTTTTTTATTATTTCCTTCCTTCAGCTTTGAGTTCAATATCCTGTTCTAACTTCTGGAGATGAAATCTTAGATAATTAATTAAAGCCATTTATTTCTTAGTACATGGGCTTGAAGATAAAATTTCCCTCCACATATTACTTTAGGTCCATCTTGTGAGTCTTGATGTGACTTAGAATTATTATTCAAAACATTTTCTAATTTCTATTGCCAATTTTATGTTGGCCCTTACAGATGTGTTGCTTCATCTCCAAACATTTACTGATTTTCCCATTCTGTCACTAAATCGTTTGCTAATGCCTGGCCCTTTCATTTCATCAGATCCTCAAGACGGCCTTAGCTGTACATTTGGGAGATGAGGAGAGGTCCTGGTTGACAAAGGGCCATCCCGGTGGGCTCCAGGTTGGGCAGCCACGCCTTCCAATAGAGAAGTCATCGGAGCTGACCCCTTGAGACTCATCAACAGCGCCTGCTTCCTGCACTTAACACAACACAGGGGCCCAAATAAAGAAAGACACTTAGATGGGCTGGCCAAATAGCTCAGCGGATTAAAGCGCCTGCAAGCAGGCACAGGGGCCAGGGGTGCCCTGCTGGCCTCGCCCCCGGGGCACACTGAGACAGTGATTGAGACTGGGCATGGTGGTGTGCATCTATAATCCCAGCTCCTGGGAGGCTGTAAACAGGTGGATCACTACGAATCTGATCTAGTAGTGAGACCCTGAACACTCTGTAAACCATTCCCTAAAATACAAAAGAAAAGAAAAATGAAAGACACTTAGAATACGCAAGGTAGACGTTTGGAGTCATATTACCACTAAAAATATGTGACCTTAAGTTATTCTCCAAGCTGCTGAGACAGGGTATAACATTTTTCATTTGATACCGTATCCATCATTTCATGTTTTGTTTGCTGTGTAGGAACCGTGTACACAGTTTAGTCTCTCTAATGTGGGCAGAATATCCACAGCCACTATTTACTCAGCATTGACTGTGTGCCGGACCCCCTTCCAAGCATTTGGACCACCCCTACTGTTTCAATGAGTCTTCATATTTGTAATCATCTCCATTTTCAGGCAGCGAAACTAGAGCAACAGAAAGAAAGCTACCCAGAGTCACCCAGCTGCTGATAAGCATGGGACTCAACTCTAGTTCCTGTGACCCACGGGCCAACACGCTTCATGCTGCATGATGTTAGCAAATGCTTATTTGGAGTTTTATACCTTGCAATGATAACTTAAATCCTCCGCACATCATGGCCTCCTGCAATCTCTGCAATGTTCCTATCGGGCATGTGTCTGTGCTGTGAATGTGTGTCCCTCTAAAGGATGACAAAACGCAGGCATAGAGGCTCACCGCTGCACTTTGGATCATCCGGCTGGGAAGGAGCAGAGCTGAGACTCAAACACGTGCGGCCTGGCTTCAGTATCCTCGTCACCATCGTGCCCAAGCTCAGCCTCGTTCCCCTGCGCTGACTTGGGAATAGCAAGTGTCACACATGGATCTTCTTCATGTGTTCATCACAAATGAACATCTTTCTAAGTTTGATAATTACGTCCGAAATGATGAGTTATTTGTTTGTGGCACGGGGACTGGAACCCAGGGAACACTGAGCTACATCCTGAGCCCATTTTTATTTTGAGTTATGGTCTCACTAAGTTTAGGCCTGATTTCAGCTTTTAAATCCTCCTGCCTCAGCTTCCCTAGTAACTGGAAATACAGGTATGAGCCACCATACATAGCAGAGACATTTTTTTCTGAAGGAATGTTGGCTTATCAGTAACAGCTTCAAATATTTTTCAAATTTTTAAAATTTTAAACAATTTGTAGAAATAATCTGCACATGGTAACAGTGTCCAAATATCCATGCACAAAAATACACATCCTACATTATAGTTTTAGTTTGTGTTCTATGATAAAAGAAATGACAATCATACAGGCATGATCCACTGGGGGATAGTTCATTGCCCCTGCAAGGTGGCTGCATGACAACTTCCAACCAGCAAAAGCACTTCAAGAGAACAAGCCAAACAGAAAAACCTTTAAATTATTTTTGGGCCGGTGAGATAGTTCTGCGGATTAAGTGCCTGCTTAGGCAAGCATAGGGACCTGAGTTTGATCCCTGGCACCAAATACACCTCCCCAAGACTGTGCCGGGGATGGTGGCACACGCCTATGTCTGTAATCCCAGTGCTGGAGAGGCTGAAAACAGGAGGATCCACTGAGTCCCAGCTGGGTAGTGAGACCCTGTACCAAATACATTAAAAAT
>NW_004524849.1:295131-297848 GCF_000260255.1 Octodon degus | reverse complement strand
ATATCCTAAATAGTATCAATCAACTTGAAAGAGCCCAAATGAGTCACCAGCCCAACCTCCAACAGGATGAGACCCTGTCCTGTATTCACACCTGCTTGCTACATGACTCACTTTCCATTTGATACTGGATTTAATCAATTTTACCTGAGCAATGGTGCTTGTAATCTCATTGGTTGATCATAGTTTTGTCCCACCTCCTGCCCAACTAAGCAAGTTCCCATGTCTTCTCCACCTCCTTAGACCCCCCTCACCACATGGTTTTCCTCTATAAAAGTCCCTGCAAGAGACAACTTCTCCGGGGGAACTACCCGCTCGCCCTCCCCATCCCTCTCCTGGACAGGAGCTTTCTTTCTCTCAATAAATATATTCGGCTCATAACCTCCGTTTGTTCCTAAAATTCATTTTTCTGCTTTAGAGAACATGAACTTGTGCAGGTCAGGTCCAGAGATCGTTTTTTCTCTATGTCATTTGGAGGTTCCCTATATTGTTTGGAGGTCACCCGAGACCAGTTTTTCTCCCTGTACCAGCCTCACGGAATATTTCAACATACATGACTAATAAAGGATTCACACTCATTACACTTGAGAACGAACCAACCAATAGGAAAGAAGGCAAAATATATGAACAGCAGGTTCACTCAAAAGGACAATAAATGACCAATAATAAAAATGACTAATGGGGCCAGGGAGGTGGCTCAGTAGAATAAGCGCTTGCCTGGCAAGTGCAAGGGACTGAGTTCAATTCCTAGTTCCAACCCCCCACCCAAAAAAAAAAAAAAAAGACTAAGCTCACTAGTAAATAGCGAAATCCAAATTAAAGCAATACCAAAATGAGCATTCTCCAAGCTGGGTGGGCCAGGAAGCTTTCATTTAGTATCCTGGAAGTACTGTCTTCATATGAGATGTGTGTCCCCAAGTCCAAAATTCTACTGGTATTTCTTCAACTTTCTCTTTGTAATTGTGGATATATATATATATATATATATATATATATATAATATTTTTTTAAATTGTGGGCTTTTGATGATTATGTTGTAGGCAGCTAAATGAAATAGAAATATTATAGGCAGTTAGAGCCAGGTCCTCAAGAGGACAATATGGAAAACAAGGTGACTTTGCAGCTTTGGAAGAGACAGACACTCCCAGTTTTGGCCAGACCTCAAGACAGAAGAGTGGGGCTGGGGAGATGGCTTAGTGGAATAAGCACTTCCCTGGCAAGCGCAAGGGCCTGAGTTCAATCCCTGGTTCAGCCAAAAAAAAAAAAAAAAGACAGAAGAGTAAACAAATGAAGCCACGTACTTCCCTAGGGATGGGCAACAGGGATTGATAGTCTAGATAGGTATCAATCACCTTGAAAGGGCTGGTGAGATGGCTCAGTGGTCTAAAGCACCTGCTTGGAACAAGCTTAGCAAAGCACAGGGACCATGGTTCAATCCCCCAGCACCACATGCCAGCCAGCCCCGCCCCCAGGTGGGCTGAACTACTGGCCACACACACACACACACACATACACACACATAAATAAATAAAATAAATTTTAAAAAAAATCACCTTGAAAGAGCACAATGAGTCACTAGCCCAACCCCCAACAGGAAGAGACCCTGTCCTGTATTCATCCCTGTCCTTTCTGTGTGACTCTCTTCCTCCTTTGGTCCTGGATTTAATCAATTTTACCCGAGCAATGGTCTTTGTAATCCCATTGGTTGACCTCGTCCTGTCCCACCTCATGCCCACCTAAGGGAGTTCCCAAGTTCTCCACCTTAGACCCTCCTCACTGCATGGTTTACTGTATAAAAAGCCGTTGAAGAGACAACTTCCTGGGGACAACCCACTTGGGCCCCCTTTCTGTCCCTCTCTTGGACAGGAGCTTTCTGTCTCCCAATAAATATATTCTGCTCTCTATAGATCTATATCTTTATCTATAACTATATCTATAGATTTCTTCTGGCTTAGAGAATACAAACTTGTCCCAGGTAACTTCCAGGTTGGGAGTTTCATTCTCCTATATCAGCTTCAAGGTTCATATGTGTATAGTTTTCTGTCACTAAGTTTGAGAGGAAACAGCATTACATGCATTCATTCACTCAGCTACTTAAGCTAATTAACTAATTTAACTAATTAATTTCTAATTAATTTTTACCCCAAACTCGTTTTAAATGTAAAAGGAATTTTTAACAGAACTGTAATACCCTTGCCACATACAAAAATACTCAGGGCTCTTGGAAATCTGATCTAGTAGTGAGACCCTGAACACCCTATAGGCCCTTCCCTAAAAATACCAAAAAAAAAAAAAACTCCTCAGGAATTTTTCAATAAGTATCATAATGTAGTATCATAAGTTTAAACTCAAATTTCAAATTGTCTCATACATTTCTTAGAAAATTTTAGGGTTTTTTTTGTTTGTTTGTTTCTTTTTTTGCGGAACTGGGGATTGAACTCATGCCCTTGCGCTTGCCAGGGAAGCGCTTATTCCACTGAGCCATGTCCCCAGTCCCATTTTAGGGTTTTTATATCAGAACCAAGTAAGATTTGTGCACTGGAATTAGATCTGTTAAATCTGAGTCTACAGATTCCCCCCTCCGCTCTCATTTCTCCTTGGCTAGTTTGTAATTGCTACTTTTTTTTAGTTGCTGCTTTTGATATTGAAAAAAAACCCAAGTTTGTTTTTTAGAATTTTTTGTAGTGTACACGTTGTGGATGGTCTATCTGCAGGGTGTG
>NW_004524849.1:290600-295031 GCF_000260255.1 Octodon degus | reverse complement strand
TTGGGATTATTAATTAGGGCCCAATGAGGTCCTGAGGGTAGGCTCCAGTCTGACAGGATTAATATCCCTATAAGAGACACCAGGGTGGGGGAGATAGCTCAGGGATCTAAGAGCCTGCCTGGCAAGCACGAGGACTGGGATTCATTCCCCAGTACAGCATGTTGTGCTGGTCCCATGCCAAGCCAGCTGCTGAAACCAAGCATTGTGGGGCACGCCCATAATCCCAGAGCTGGGGAGGCTGAGACAGGAAGATCACTATGAGTCTGAGCTGTGTAGCAAGACTTTGTACCAAGTAAATAAATGAAAGGTTAAAAAATAAAAGAGGTGACACCAGTCTCCACCAGCACACACACACACACACACACACACACACACACACACACCTCTTTTCTCAGCCCACCATGTAAGGATATAGGAAAAGAAAGCTATCTCCCAACCAGGAAGACAAAGATAGCTGTCTCCTCGCCAGGAACCAAATAGCAAATAGGCCGCACCCTGATCTTAAGCTTCCAATTCTCAGAACAGTGAAAAGATAAATTCCTGAGTTATTTAAGCTGCCCAGTCCACGTTACAATATTTGTTACAGCAGCCAAAACTGCCTAATATAGTTATTTAAAAGCTAACTTCCAGATCTCAGGAGATATAAACTGAACCTCCTATGTCTCAGAAATCGTGACTGTGTGTGTAGTGCGGATGAGCCTGCTTTTTTTATTTTTAATCAATTGTGAAACCTAAAAGTCACTAATTTCCATATCCAAAGTTTGTTACACTTAAGGGCTGGCCAGATAGCTCAGTGGACTAAAGCGCCTGCTTAGGCAGACTCAGCGGCCAGGGTTTAATCCCCAGCATGCCATGCCACATCCCGCCCCCCAGCTGAGACAGCAATAGAAACTGGGTGTGGTTGCGCACACCTGTAATCCCAGCACTTGGGAGGCTGAAAAGAGGAGGATCACTACAAGTCTGATCTATGCAGTGAGACCCTGTCCACCTTGTCCTAAATACATTTTTTAAAAAGTTTGTTACACTTAAGAGTTGCCAATGTGCAATATACCAATGAGAGCACCTTCTTAGTTTTTTTATTTTTTATTTATCTTATCTTATCTTATTTTATTATTATTATTATTATTATTATTATTTTTATTTTTTTTTATTTTTATTTTTTTTGTGGAACTGGGGATTGAACTCAGGCCCTTGTGCTTGCCAGGCAAGTGCTTATTCTACTGAGCTATCTCCCCAGCCCCTAAACCAGAGCACCTTGTGTGTGTGTGTGTGTGTGTGTGTGTGTGTGTGGTACCAAGGATTGAACTCAGGACTTTGTGCTTGCCAGGTAAGCACTTATTCTACTGAGCCATCTCCCCAGCCCAAAGCACATTCTTAGTATTCAGTAAAACTCAAGTAATTTCACAACAACAACAACAAAAAGTCAAAATACTGTATTCTTGTCTCTGTTTTTTAGCTCTGAAATCTTGCTACTTTGGATATTTTAAGTTTAATGTCAGTAATTGTAAGACAGGATTTTCTCTGCGTGTACACAGTGTGGACATTTTTCATGAAGGTAGGCATAAGAACTGAAGAAAGTGCTTCATCCTCATTTTGTGAGTAAGATCCTTTTAAGCCATGGAGGAGCTTTATGTTATTCGCAAATGTTGGAATGTTTCTTATCCTAGAACTTCCTTCTTAGTACATTCTTTCTGAAAGCATTTTATCACTGTTGAGTGCATGAAAGAATCTTTCATCAGCCTGTGTCCTGACCAGGCTTATCTCCTCGTCTGCAATATATAATTACACGGCAGCGCTGAAGCTACAGTGAATGGAATGTGTCTCCCACCACCAGAGCAGCGCCGCCATGGGAAAGGGCCGTCGTAGCCCGGCCGAGCAGGGAGCACCCATTCCAGGCACGACTAGTTTCATTCATCGGGTGCGTCTCGTTCTCGATCATCTGAAGTTAAAAACCAAGATTTTTCTGGAGTTCTGTTTAATTTGTTTGTCTGGTTTTTGTCTGATCTTCAATGCTGCTAGCAATGAGAGGTTAAAAGACCAAAAGAATAAAAGGAAAGCTAAATTAATATTATTTCTAACGAGCAAGTGTAGCATCTCTGGCATTCTAGACAGCTGTCTCACTGCTTGGACCCAATACGTGATGCCCACAGTTTAAAGGAGAAGATTAGCGTAGCTCCTGTTCAGGGATTCATTTCGTGGCTGGCCGGCTCCAAAGGAGAAACGTGGCAGGTATGTGTGGCAGAACAAAACTGCTTAGTTCTCGGAGGCTGGAGAAATAGAGCTGGGAAACAGTCCAGGGTGGAACCAGCCAGGGGCCACGTGTGGTGCCCAAGGCCACGCCTCTGAGACCCTCCGGGACACACCCAGGAATGTGCTTCACTGATTGGCGAGGCAAGTCATCATCCAGTGAAGCTGACATATCAGGATTAATCTCCACACTCGGGGCAAGTCAGGTTTTTAATAAATGTAAAAGAACCCTGAAGAAACAATTTTCTCCTCCATTTTTGCTTCTATTGTATCTTACGTCTCCTAAGGGTCTATTAAATACCATTGATTATTAGGAAAAAATACGGCTTAGGATAGAGCTCAGTCCAACTAAGACAACCGACATGAGAACTTCGCATCTCTAGCCGGTCCTAGAAGTCAGCCTCAAAGTTCACTTCTACCCGCAGGCATAGCCAAGCTCCATTTCAGTATCTGTCTGCTGAATGTTTTTCCCATTTATCTTTCACATTCCTGATCTTTCAAAAGCTATCACTACAAGATCTCTAGAAGCAAAACAATGGGAAGCAATGGGAACCTGTGCATGTGAGCAAAATGGCCAGAGCTTTGAAACTAACTCAGGGCTTCAATTCTGGTGCAGTGTGCAATTCGGTCAAGAAGACTGAGTATATGGATGCTAAAAAATGTTCCAGCATATTTATAATATAATATAAAATTTGCAATGATGGTATTTCATTCACATATATAGGTGCATACAAATTAATTTTTTGTTGCTGCTCTTTTTTTTTTTTTTTTTTTTTTTTTGTGGTACCAAGGATCGAACTCAGGAACTTGCACTTGCCAGGCAAGCATTTATTCCACTGAGCTATCTCCCTGGCCCTGTTGCTGTTCTTTTTGACAGAGTCTCACTATGCAGCTCAGGCTGGCCTTGAGCTTGCTTTGTAGCCCAGGCTGATCTCCATCTTGTAAACGCCCTCCTGCCTCAGCCTCTGGAGGGCTGGGATTACAGGTATGCGCCACCACACTCAGCTGTAACTTCCTTTTTTTTTTTTTTTTTTCTTGTTTGTTCTAGAATTTTCTGGTTTGTTTAAAAAAAAAATTAAAGAAGAGCTGGAGAGATAGCTCAGCAGCATAAGGGCCTGCCTGGCAAGTGCAAGGTCCTGAGCTCTATCCCCAGGACCAAAAAAAAGATATCACATACACTGATTAACTATTACAAAGACAATAAGCAATGTATCAACTATTGTAACAGTTCTACTAACCTGCATTGAAACTGTTTTCTTGTTCATTGCAAGAATTAACTTTCGGGGCTGGGGAGATAGCTCAGCAGCGCCTGCCTGGCAAGGGCGAGGTCCTGAGTTGGCTCTCTAGTACAAAAACAAAAAGAAAGAATTCACTTATGGAGAGTGTCCCTCCCCAGGAAGGAAATGAGCCATAGATTAGAATTGTAAAAGTTGTGAGTGTTGTAAACTGGCATAAAAAGAGGGAAAGAATATTGTAAGTAAAAGTATGTGTGAATAAAATGTTTCAGACTGTATTGGACATTCCTATTTGCTTGAAGATATATGGTTGCTTATATATTCAGTAAATACCTATTAAGCACCTAATATTTTCCACATAGTTATTCATTCATTTCTATCATGAGACAAAGCAAGGATCCAGTCCAATATTTTCGATTCATTCAACAGATACTTAATTACTACCAATTATGGGTCAGAAACTACAAATATAGTGGCATATAGGCAAGACAAGGAATTACCTTGGACATACTTGAAATCTAATGGGGAGGATAAAAATTGAAAAAAGCAATTATAGTAAGCCAAGGAGATATGTAAGAAATATAGAGGCTACTGAAAATTATTCAAGGGAATATTAAACAGCTAGGAATCATTTAAGAATGGAAGTAATATGGTTATATTTATAAATGTTAAAATACTTTTCTCTTATTGATGAAAAAACGAATCACAGCAGAGCAATGGGAGATCATTTAAAAAGCTGCGGCTGCCATCCCTATAAGAGAGACTATATGACAGACAAGAGAAGAGAGAATTTAGCAAATTCAAGATAGACTTAAGTAGAATTGAAATCTCCTAGGTATTTTTTGAGTTAAGAAACTTCAGGGACCGGGGAGGTAGCTCAGTAGAATAAGCACTTGCCTGGCAAGGGCCTGAGTTTAATCCCCAGTTCCATCAAAAAAAAAAAAAAAAA
>NW_004524849.1:278156-281586 GCF_000260255.1 Octodon degus | reverse complement strand
TGTGGACCAAAAAGTGGTACACAAATCCCTTAAAAGTGTTTGGTCCTGCATGTTCCAATAGAGCTTCTTGGATTTCAGTTATTTAGATTATATCAGGCTGTGCACTCCAAGAAGATTTAGGCCACCACAGTGAAAGGTTAGGTGTGGCCCACTGCATTCCATCACCAAGTAGAAGTTGCAATTGAGAGTTTGTTTCGAAGCAGCTCCTTGAAATACAGATGAGTGGCATTTCTTCCAAAACACCCGCTCATGCTATCTGCATTGACAGCTCCATGAAAATTCAGTATTGATAGTTAACTGAAGAAAAACTGTTTAAGTCTAATTTACAGGTGATTTGGGCGCTGGCAAATAGAATGCTGAGAAATGCCAGAGTGAGAACTTTCTTAGTGTCACCCAGATCAGACACTAATACTGGACACTCGGTAGGACGTTCAACCCCCAAAGAGCAGTCAATGATATCTATCGGTGGAGAATGTCACACAGAAAATGAAATTAAATCCAGGGATCCAATCAGATGTAGAGAATGTGGATACAGAATATTGCACAAGAAAAGAACTAAAAGATTGGTAGGTTTTTGTTTGTTTGTTTGTTTTCAGAACTGGGGATTGAACAAGATTGGTAGTTTTGATGCTTGGTGAAACATGGGAATTCAGAAAAGTGTCTTTGTTAGTACCTAGATTTGCCCCTTCAGAAGTCTTGTTGTTACACAGCTTTGAATTTGACACACTTAGGAATACAATTGTATACATGATTTCATTTTCAAAACCAGATTGTATTTAGGTATCTAAATATACTTTGTATAAAGAATTTTTTTTTGTTCATTTATATGACTTGTTTTTGTTGTTGTTTTTGTTTTTGTTGTTGTTGTTGTTTTGTGTGGAACTAGGGATTGAACCCAGGTCCTTGCGCTTGCCAAGGAAGCACTTATTCCACTGAGCCATCTCCCCGGCTGTTGTTGTTGTTGTTGTTTGTGGAACTAGGGATTGAACCCAGGTCCTTGCGCTTGCCAAGGAAGCACTTATTCCACTGAGCCATCTCCCCGGCCCATGACTTGTAATTTAACTGCAACACGTATGTAATATGGCAACAATAAAAGCTAAAATTGCTTGCCAAAAAAAGAAGAAGTAGACTGCTATCAAATAGACCTGCACCCAAAGTGGTCCTGAAAGACAATCCCCTACCTGACGGGAAAAGCCTTAGGTGACAGTGATTACCTATTTTACCAGGCAGGATACGTGGCCAGAGGCTAAAACACACAATGTGTGGGAACCATCCCATAGTTTGGCTGACTGGTTAGTGATGTCCAGTGGGAGGATAATAACAAGGAGATTTACAGAAGCTGTATACGATATATGAACTGCATAGGTTCAGTTCAGAATGTGAGGTAATTTATGGCCCAATTGAATGATCGTCTAATTCCTATTCCATTCCACAGAAAAACCTTTTATCAGGTGAGCAAGTTGTCCTGCTCTGTGACCTCTAATGGATGTGTTGGGGATACAGACTTTTTCCCGTTTCCTTTTCTGCCGTTTTCTTGTGGAGTTTGTTGTTGTTGTCATTGTTGTTGTTCTGTAGTCCTGGGTGGCCACCCTGGCTCCCACACTCAGGTCCACATTTTAGCCAGCTGACAGCAAGACAAGGGGAGCGGGAACCCCTTGTCTGTAAGTGCACGAATCAACAACAGCACCTTGTTTACAGTCCCGTCCTACTTCTACAACTTAACTGTGCAGTTAAAGTGCAAGGACTGCTGGGAAAGGTAGTCTTTACTTGGGTGTCAGGTGAACAGCTGCGAAACCCAAGATTGTATAATTAAGGAAGAACAAGCTGGAGACAACTGTGTCCATCAATTCTCAGTGCTGCAGGACCAGACAAGGCACACACTGAGGGGTCAGGCAATTCACACTCTTCACTATAGTGAAAGTGAAGGTAAACTAACTACATTGAGAATAGGGGCGGATTTACTAAGTATGCTCTTGGAGCGATACTCTCTATGCATTTACTCGCTATTATAATCTTCATCATGGCATCCTATACAGCATCATTTCTGTCCGGATAATCCATTTTACAGCAAAAGAATACAAAGAACTGACGCTATTGCATTATGCTTATCTTACCATGTGCTGATTTCCCTAAGTGCAGCTGACCTTATAGCATAATATAATGGACTGCTTAAGATCCACTTATCTCTAAGCTGGGAGATACCTTTTAAGCTTATAATATGTTTTCCTAAAGGTAATCGGTATATGATGTGGTTTCTTCCACTGCCAGAATACATGACCCCAGAAACCAAAGTGAAGGAGTGGTACCATTATGACACCCAGTGACTCACTTCCAAAATTTCCATTTCCTAACCCTGCAAGTCTAGACTCTGCTAGGTTAGAAACCTCAATGCTAAAAAGAAAAATATTTCTACCAATAGCCACATTAAATAGGCTGATGAGCTGCCCCTCTGTCCATTGGGCTATACACAAATAGGAGAGTTAGTGTCTTCGTTGAGATGATTGATTCCCACTGGGCCGGGGAGGAGCATATGTCAAGAACCCAGTGAACTCTCTGGCATGTTCTCCTCGTACATGTGGTTAACAGAACCACAACCACCTCAATACAGACAGAGCCAGCAAAGCTCCAACATTTCAATACCAAAGGTTTGACCACTCCAGCAGAGAAAAAAACCTCAGGGAACTGACTGAGGTCACAGGAATATGGCACGTGTCATGGAGTGGGTGACACTGAAAAGTAAACATTCTTCAGAATCAGTTGCAAAAATTGGGCAGAAGTAGCTATGTATATTTTTTATGAGTATGTTTTTATACAGGGATCAGTTTTCCTTTTGCTTCGTTTCTTTATCTTAATATAGTATTTTAATTTATGACTTTATTTAGTGTACATGTTTCAGGGTATCAAGGGAGAGATTGTGATAAACTCGAAAGGAAACAAACATCACTGAGAGACGGATGCAGTGACAGAAGATTCTGAGTCCCTTCTTTTGGACAGATGCTTCAGATGTTTACATTCAGACTAGTACAGCACTGCATTACGGTTAGAGGAAATATGTTGATGGAAGGTCCCTGTGGGAAGAAAGACGTGTGTGCATGTTGGCACACCACAGGGCTGCGGTATGTACTGTGGAGTGGCATGCACACCACCCATGTCTACCTGTCCTGGAATGCCCTCCTGTAACACAGAGGCTAGGAAGTTGAAAGTCAGACATCCCAGAGTCCCTTCAAATAGGCCTCTAGATCCAGGTTATTCACATTCGTTTAAGCAGATGCATTTGGAAATGAATTAGCTGAGAGTAGAAATGTGGACTCCGGTGAGGTGATACGATTCTATGGCCAGCTGCCCCAGCTGCAGTGTTCTGATTCCCAGGTGTTCTCCCGATGTAGCAGGAGGCATTTCAGCTCCACAACTTCTGGTGGCCCAGAGGAGA
>NW_004524849.1:265840-269681 GCF_000260255.1 Octodon degus | reverse complement strand
CTTGCAAGCATTTCTCCTGCCTCAGCCTCCCGAATGCTGGGATTACAGGCGAGCACCACCACACTGAGGTCTTTTAGTGTATTTTTCAATCTGTTACAGTAATTGTACTGATGCTCAAACTTTGCCAGTGGGAGCCTCTTCAAATTGGCTTCTGTGTTCTTTTGTCACATTTCTAACAGTCCCCGAACTTTCCCTGTAGACTAAGACAAGATTTTCTAACACCATCCAATGTACCTGACATTAGCTCTCTTCCCAAAGAGTTGTTTTTGGTTTTGCTTTTATTTTGTTTTTTGCGAGCGTCTCTGTAATTCATGCTGGCCTTGCACTCACTATGTAGCCTAGGCTGGCCTCCATCTGGAAGCAATCCTCCTGCCTCCTCCTCCTAAGTGCTGGGATTACAGGGGTGCACCACGACATCCAGCTGCTGGAGTTTTTGTTCTTTTCAGTAGGAAATGATATTTAGAGACCACAGGCTGGATGCTTGCAGCGCCTACTGATACTGGGTTGGTTGGTGCGTGTATGGCTATTCAGGGAACAGAACGAAGTAGCTATTTATAATGTTATTTATTTATTACAGGGTGTCAATACACAGCTTGGACTCATAGTGGTCCTCCTGTCTCAACCTCCGCAGTGCTGGGATTAACAGGCATGCACATCATGCCCAGTTTCAGGGTGGCAGGGCCAGCATGGCATGCGGTACTGGGGATCGAACCCAGGTCCTTGTGCTTGCCAGGCAGGCACTTAGACCTCTGAACTATCTCCCCAGCCCTAAGTAGTTATTTTTAATTAAATATTTTCTATGCACCAAAGTGCATATACAACACATATATAGCTGAATCCTTGGGTATTTCCATACGCTCCAGGTAACAGTCCTTTTCCGTTTTACCATTTCCTCATTTATGTGTGCCTAAACAACATATTGTTGTCGTCCAGTTTTGAACTTCATGAGGTGAAATCACACTATATTCTCTAACTTTCATGTTTGTTTGTGGGCAGCATCAATTGAGGTCTTCTGTCTTAGTTTTCCATTGAGACGAAATACCCAACACCCACAACTTAAAGAGAGGTTTAGTGGATTCCATGAATAGTCCGCTGGCTCCCGGATGGAAGAGGTACTGTGGAAGGGCCTAGCGAGGAAAGCTACCCCACTGGAGATGGCTGGAAAGCAGAGTGTGAAGGGAAGGACTGGGGTGAGGGCACACCCTTCCAGCCACACCCCAGGGACCCCTCTAACCAGGCCCCAGCTCCTCACGACACTCAGCTATAAGCTCACCAGCTCGTGAGTCCCTGATGAGCCCAGCGCCCCGGGACCCAGTCACCCCCAAACACATGAGACGTTGGGCGGATGTTTTAGATCTAAACCATAGCATTCCTCACGTTGAAGCAATTATTTATCCATTCTCCCAAAGATACAATTTGGAGTCGATCCCAACTTCTTGTCCCAGAGACCAAAGTAGTTATGAATTTCTTGTGTGTAGTTCTCTTGGTGAACTAGTTTAGTGGTGGAATTTATGATTTTAAGTTTTAATACTGCTTTGGTCCCTGCAGCTACACTAAAACATCCCGTCAAGGTTACCGAAGGCTTTCACAGTGCCGGGGAGTGATTTTCTGTCCTCACTCACAACTGGGATCACAGGCATGCATACTGTTCCCAGCCTAACCTCTTGTCCCAAACATTTGTGGGTCACAGTTGTGCCTCCTTGTTGGTTTTATATATTGCTTCAATTGGAAAGGTGTAAACGCAGTGAAAAAAAAATACACATTTGGTCAGTGTGCCAGATATACAGTTGTAATAAGACCCACGGTGTACCCCTATATGTGCCAAAGTTAATAGTTGACTATTATTTGTGAAATATTCATCAGTCTTGACAGTAGTTGTATGTTGTAGTAATGGGGGTGAATTTCTTTAATGGATTCCTGTCTGACACGATAACTCTTGGTCCTTTGTTTCCTTCATTGGAGGGTTTCTGATGGTGGCCTCCTGACAGCCACTACAGCATTTGCAGGCTGGCCACAGACCGCTGATCAAGGCCCGGGCCTGAGGAAATGAGGCAGTCCTTTTCCTTGGTGCGGAGGCCACATGAACACCACCAAGGTCTCCTTGGCATCACCTGGGGAGAGGGGCACTGATGGAGCATTTGGAGAATACCAAGAAGCACATTCCTGGAACAGAAATGATCTTTGCTGGCATCAAGAAGAGTGGAGAAAGGGCAGACTTAGGAGCTTACCTCAAAACAGCCACTAGTGAGGAATAGTCACTGCCTTAGGTACTCCGGAACAGAAGCGTCTCACAGCATTTTTATGTGTACTATAATTTAACAGATCTCATACCCAGAATTCAGATCATGAGTGGCTGACAGAATATTTTTGTTGGACAGTCCTGATTTAAGTAAAATTGGCTTTGTGGATAAGTGGATATCTTTTTTTCCCCAAGTTTTGATAGTAATTCCAGTTCAATAAATACTATCATTGTTTTCCCTTTCTAAATATGTGATTGGGGCCAGTGAGGTAGCTCAGTGGACTAAGCACCTGCTTAGGCAAGCACAGAGATTGAGGCTCGATCCCTACCACCCATGCCACACTGGCCCTGCCCCTGGGCACACTGAGCCAGCCACCAAATGCAAGCATGGTGGTGCACGCCTGTGATCCCAGAGCTGGGGAGGCTGAAAACAGGAGGATCACTACAAGTCCAAGCTTCGCAGTGAGACCCTGTTCAAAATACTAAATATATAGTTGGACTTTGATAGGTTTTTAGGTAGCACAGTAAAGAGAGAGGGAAGAGAAAGGACTTTATTGACTCTAAAGACATGGAGAGAATCCAAGCAGAATGGGGTAGAGGAATCCTCTGACCTGCGACATGGGAGCCTGAGACTTCATGCACTTTGGTCAGGGGCGGAGTTTGAGGGGCAGGTTTAGTGATATCTAAGGAGCTGATTGGGTCTCCCTTGTGGCTTAGGAAAAGTGAGAAGAACTTGTATTCAAGACTGGTTTGGAGAAGGAGGAGGTGATCTCTGGGAAGATAAGCTGTTGTTTTAGGGCTTCAGCCATGTCAGATGACCACTATAATAATTCAGCAATTCATACTTGGGCCAGAACCTATCAGACTTGATTAGTAATGTTTGACTTTTCATAAATATTGAGAATGTTGTCTCAAAACCTACTGAAGGTTGGTATTATATTTAGATTTATATAACTGGCTATGTGAATAAGTTGAAATACTGGGGGAATCCTTCATTGTCTGAAAACCAAGCAAGACTCCCCTGTTTTAGTTTGTGTTTATTAGTCCATTAAATGGAATGGTTGATGACAAAAAAACAACAACCATATTTTTGGTCTTGACCATGCAAATTTAACTAGAATTTCCTGTGTCTAAAAAGTGTTGCCTTTTCATTACTGAAAGAGATTTTAGTGTGGTGTCCATATAATACCAAATGAAGACTATCTAACATTTCTCTGTTTATACTTGATTTATAACTTCAGATCCTTTTAAAACTTAGCATGATATAATAGCAAGTTAGACTTTACTTTTGAATTCTTTAGGTTAGACTGAGTTATTATCAGGATAGTATTTAAATAGCTACTTAAAACCCAAGACTGAAACTACTGTTGTATGTGTGGTTGGTAGTGGTGCTTCCTGTCAGCTCATTAGAAGGATTAAAGTAAGGAAGACAACAACAAATTCTCTCTCTCTCTCTCTCTCTCTCTCTCTCTATATATATATATATATCTATTTGGTACAAGGTCTCTTTAAATATTTCATGTTTTGGCTGTTGTGCTACTTCCCCCAAATGTTTTCTATTAGTATGCTACATATGGATGTACAATTGATTTATATATATAT
>NW_004524849.1:264093-265740 GCF_000260255.1 Octodon degus | reverse complement strand
CACGCCTATAATCCCAGCTCTTGGGAGGATGTAAACAGGCAGATAATTATGAGTCCAATCTAGTAGTGAGAACCTGAACACCCTGCAGACCCTTCCCTAAAATACAAAAAAAAAAAAAAAAAAAAAAAAAAAATCAATGTCTTTCGGTTTACACTAGTTGGAGTATATTTTCTGGACCATCAATAGATAGTAATAAACATGGGAGCCAGAAAACAAAGGATCTAGCATGCTGTGGTTTCAATGTTTGCATTCCACTAAAATTTGTACATTAAAGCCCAGTACTCAGGGTAATATTAGTAAGAGTCAGGGCCTTAGAGAGGTGATTATATGGTGAAGGCTTTGTTGTTTGCTTGTTTGTTTCTGTTCAGATTTTTGTTTGATTGTTTTTGAGACAGGATCTCACTGTGCAGGTTGGCCTTGACCTCACTATAGAGCTCAGGCTGACCTTTAACTTGTGGTGATTCTCCTGTCTCAGCCTCCCAAGCACTGAGATTACAGGTATGTTCCACTACGCCTAGCCACATTTTCCAGTTTTATCTAATTATTTCCACAGGCTTTTTTCCCTCCATTACAGAAAAATTAACCAAGACCTATTTCATGCAATGAATTTTTCATAATTTAGTGTTGAATTATAATTGATCTCAACTGGGTTTGTTTCACATGTATTCTTCTTTCCAATTTACGAACTGCTTCCTTCAAGCAGAAACAGAGCCTAAGACTACACAGATGGCGATGTCCCTGGAGCCAGAATCTAAACAGGCCTCTTCGGTGAGTGGTTCCAAGAATGGCCAGGCTTGTCTGGCCTGGGGTAGATCTGCGAAGAGCTTTCTTTAAATAGGAAAGTGAATGAAGACTTGTAGGAAGCCAGTCCTCTCAGCAAGCAAGAGGGTATCCCCGCTATTGCCCTACCTGCCACATCCTCTGGATAATCACATTTACTTTCTGTTATGGTTTGTGTCTAGTTGTCCCACCGCCCCCCCAAAGCCTCATGCATTTATGGGACAGACTTCTGGAGTCTGTGATTAATTCATGCTTCAGTGCTGGAATCATGGGTGTGCGTGCTACACTCGGCCTGGGGCAGATAGCCTGAATGCCACGTAAGGCAGACAGCCTTGCTCTCTGTTGCCATCGTTGCCACTCCTCCTTTTTGCTCTTGCTATTTTGCTATTTTCCACCGCCATGAACTGCTGCCCTCTGCCATGTGCCACCCTGCCTCAGAGCAGCCGAGTATGGACTGAAACCTCCACAACTATGAGCTAAATAAACCTTTTCTTCCTTAATTTTGGATGTCAGGTACTTTGTCCCAGCAATGAAAGAAAAGTAACTAAGACATTTTCTATTAAATCCATTCCTTCAGAGCACCCTAACTAATACATTGTCCCATATCCTAGAAAGAGAGGACCAGAATTTTCAGATTTATCTTTATACCATTAGGAATATTAAATATCTTATAATCCATCTGAAGAATGCTAAAGAGGTATTACAAGAATTAAATTTAGCTTCCTCTTACTGTGAGCGGCCTGAGGTGACCCGTGAAAATAGTTCACTACTCTCTCAACCCAGAAAACTCCACAAAATCATGCAAATCAAGAGGCTCAAATCTTCACGTTCACTTTAAGAACACAAATAAAACTGCCCAGGCCATCA
>NW_004524849.1:259347-263993 GCF_000260255.1 Octodon degus | reverse complement strand
AAAAGAAAAGAAAAAAGAAACTTTAATTTTTTATTATTTTTAGGAGGTGTTGCCAGGAATCAAACTCATGACCTTGCACTTGCCAGAGGGATATTGTGCTGCTGAGTTATACGTCCGGCCCTAAATTAATTAACTTTATTGGTCCACTTTAGGTATACATAGTGATCACATTCACCATAATTTGTACAAGATATAACTTGATTCTTTTCCCCCCATTGCCCTGTCCTCCCTTCAACCCATTTTCCCCTCTACATCTACAAAAGTTTAGTTTCCATTTTTTCCTTCTTTTCTCACCATTTTTCGGTTTTTTGTTTTGTTTTGTTTTGTTTTTTTCTTTTCTCTTTCTTCCCCACATCAAGAAACTTTAGGGGACAAACAGAAGACAGTCCTGGTTTCTGGCTTGAGTGACAGGGCAGTAGTGACACTGGTAACTGAGAGGGAACACTGGAAGACAGTTTCAGAAATTACATTTGAAGATGTGAGCTCATTTTCAACAAGTTCAGTTTGGGTCAGAACATTATATTAGATGCAAAATAAGGTGTAGTATCTAAACTTGAAAGTTTACAATAGAGAAGTGATAGATGTTCTACAGGTGAACGGCGCAGCAGAGAAACAAGCAGAAGACAAAAGGGAAAGGGGCTTTATTTTTATTAATTTATTTATTTGTCTATTTATTTATTTATTTTTAGGACACAGATAATTTGGGGAAGTCAAGGAACTGACTAGACAAAGGGAGGCTGAGGCTTTTGTGGCCTTTTTTCAGGGGAGGCATTTGGAGGGGATGTTTAGATGTACCTGAGGAGCTGACTGGGGGTCTTCCCTGAGGTGGCGGGAAGGGTGAAAGGAAATTATGTCCTGAGCTAAGCTGGAGAAGAATGGGGAGGTGGTCCTGGGAGCATAGTCCTTTGTTTTAAGGGCATCAGCCATATTAGATGACCACCACAATGATTTTAGCAATTTACACTAGGGCCTGAACCTATCAGGAAGGAAGGAAATGTCTCATAGTTATACATAATAAAAGGCTAAACAGAGACATGGAGCCTGGAGCATGTTGCCTAGATCAGCATAGACCAAGTTATACCATGGTAGCAAAGAAACCCCTGAGCTCCAAGAGTTCACCAAGAAGTTTATCTGTCGCTCAGATGATGTCTAATGCAGGTTCAGAGAACTTTCCAGAACATTCCCTCATAAGGGCATGGCAGCCATTTCCATTTTGTGGTTTTGCTATGCCACCACGAGGCCTTCCCAGCTGCCAAGGGTCATGTGTCAGCTCTCATGTGTTCTACACAGAGTGCCATGTCCGTTCTGCTATCGACTCTGTAACCTGAAGAAGCCACGGGGCTCTACTCACTGGAAGTGAGTTGGGACGTCGGAACCTGGAAAGACCATTCAGTGAGGAGCATGCATCTGCCGCAGATGTGCAAGAAGAGCATCAGGGCGTCCTTCGCAGAACGACCACATGTGTGTTGTGATTTACAGTGAGCTTTAAGGGCAAGTGTGGTGGCACAAGCCTATAATCCCAGCACTTGGGAGGTTCAGGCAACAGAATCCTTGCAAGTTCAAGGCCAGCCTGGGCTACAAAGTGAGCTCTATGCCAGCCTGGACTGTGCAGCAATACCCTGTTTCAAAAAAAAAAAAAAAAAAAAAAAAGTGAAAGAAGGGCCTGGACTTTGAAACAGTGTCTTGGTTTCACTGTTTTTTTGTTTTTGTTTTTGTTTTTTAAACTAAAGCTATATGAAGCTTGTGGATTAAACAATAAATTTCTAAATTAAAAAAATGACAAAAAGATGAATAAATAAATAAATAAATAAATAAAGCAAAGCAAGCCTTAAGAACTGCCCACGTGATGAAGACAGAGGCAGGCCTTTGGATGCTAATGGAAGGAATGTGATGTACAAAGACCCCGGAGATGTGGCGATCCATGGGGCACGGCAAATGGAAACCGGCTGTTGGAGAAGAGAGGCTTCAGGGGAGTTAAGAAGAGCGGAGTGTAGAGATCAAGGAGAGCACGAATGCACTAAGGAGGTCATAGGCGAAGGCGAGCCACTGATATTTTCAGTGAGTGGAAAAGCAGCGTTAGAAGAGACAGTAGAGATTATGATAGATTATGCACAGATAGCAGATGCAGAAGTAGATACACAGTAGTAAGTTTATCTATATAGAAGATAGGATGGACATGAACAAAGCCAGCCAAATAGCTCAGCAGATTAAAGACCCTGCAAGCAGGCACAGGGGCCAAGGGTTCAATCCCTGGGCCTGCCATGCTGGCCCCACCCCCGGGGCATGCTGAGATGGCAACTAAGACTGGGTATAGTGGCGCGCGCCTGTAATCCCAGCTCTTGGGAGGCTGTAAACAGGCGGATCACTACTAGTCCGATCTAGTAGTGAGACCCTCAACACCCTGCAGACCCTTCCCTAAAATACAAAAAAAGAAAGAAAGCCATTGACTTAAGAGGATGAGAGAAGGAGGTATGGAGAATAAATTTGAGATTTCTAGCTTGATCAGTTCAAATGGATGGCAAAGCCATTATTGTAGGTAGGGAAAACTGTCAATCGAACAGATTTAAGAGTAAAAGGGACTTTCTATGGTTAGAAACTCAGGCCTCTTGGGTGATCTTTTGTTGAAGTTTGTTTACCAAGAACGAATCTATAACCATGTTGCAAAAACATTTCTCTTTTATTGAAAAATAGCCCTTGCCTGCAGGGGAGGAGACTTTGTTTTTCGCCACAGAACGCCCCCCATCTAGGATTCCTGGCCCCGTTTCTCCTGCCTACTAGAGCCTATATGCAGAGCATGGAAGCATCTGGACCAGCTACGCTTCCTTCTTCAAGCCAAAACAAGTAAACCATCTGCGGCTTATCTCGCATCCGCCCCATGGATCTCAAGGGAGGATATAGCCCTTAATACTGAAATAACGTGTGGAAAACAGAAATAGCGTGGAAAGACGTCTCTCAACATAAGCTTTCAAGCTGATTTTCAAATTAACCGACTCGTATAACCTCAACACAGTGAATGTTTTGTGTTTGAATTTTTGCTTAGTTATCCTTATGGTTTTTAAAGTCGTGGGGTATCCTTATGTGTGCATGGGTTTAACTTTGGGGGGATCTTTTTGTAATAAGAAGCTCCCAGACTGGTCTGGAGAGATAGCTCATCAGTTTACACCCCTGCCTGGAAAACGCAAGGACCTGAGTTGGATCCCTGGTACCACATGCTGTGCAGGCCCTGGCCCGCTAAGTCAGCCCCTGAAACCAGATGTGGTAGTGCAAGGGAGGCTGAAACAGGAGGATCGCGACAAATTCAAGCTGCATAGTGAGACCCATACCAAATGCATAAATTAAAAAAGAAAGAAACTCCTAGAATGTTTTTGTTTTTCCCCAGTGCGTTAAGTCTTTTGATCTTTTCACAATTAAGCCCTTGATTGTTAAACAAGAAAAATAATGTTTAACTCTCTTATAAGGATAAACTGGGACTTAGTCAAAGACTCTAAAACAATATTGTTCCCTTGGGCCAGAGGTGTTTATGCATGCTAAGTATGAATAAATAATTACTGCCATTCACTTTGAATATAATTTATCACATTTGCATTTAGTGACCATCTATTATACATTAGGCACTAAAGGTAAAAAGGAAATACGTGATTTTTGCTTTTGAGAAATTCCCCATTTTAGCAGAGAAAGTAAACAATGAGATCAAGAGGTCAGTGTAAAGGAGGAGCGTGATTTCATGACTGGTCAAATGAACCACTAGAAGAAAAAAATTTCCGGAAAGGTTACTTGACCTAGCTAAGGGCTGGGAAGATAGCTGGGGACATAGCTTAGCATACGCCTCTGCCTGACAAGGACTGAAGTTCGATCCCTGCTGGGCGTTCTCTGCCAGCCCCAGAACTCCAAGAACGCAGTGCAGGCCACTGAAACCGGGCCTGTTGGCTCATGCCTGTAATCTCAGCATTGGCAAGGCTGAGACAGAAGGATCGCTACAAGTCCGAGTCCCTGTACCAAATAAATAAATAGGTTTTTTGTTTTGTTTTGTTTTGTTTTGTTTTGTTTTGTTTTATTGGGGGCTGGGGAAATAGCTCGGCAGCCTAAGTGCCTGCCTGGCAAGCTCAAGGACCTGAGTTCGATCCCTCGTCCTGTTAGGTACAAACTCACACAATTGACCAGACCAGGCGTTCTGACTGGAGAAAAAGATTTCTTGGAGGTAGGAGCAAGCAGGCTGGCTGTTTAGTGGACCAAGACAGCTCCAAACAAAAGGGGACAGGGGATTTTATAGGGTTTTTAGGGGAGGGTGTTTGTGGATGGGAACAGCTGAGGGAGAACGAATCTTGGCAGGGCTGCCTGGTCTGTGGGGGACTTTCGATGTTAAACAAAGGAGAGTTCCTGTGGTTTCTCGGCCAGGTCAAAGTCAGGCGGAGGTGTTTTGCAGTTTTCACACCCACCCCTGGGCTCCGGGCCAAAGGGAAATGAGTCTCAGAGTGCGGGTGAGGGTCTCGCTTCATCAGGTGCCACATGCCTCACCAGACCCAGAACCCCAGGCACTCAGTGCTAGCCTTGGAGACCAGGTGCGGTGGCACACGCCTGTAATCCCAGTGCTGGGGAGGCTGGCAGGAGGATCACTACAAGTCCAAACTGTGTAGTGAGTCCCTGTA
>NW_004524849.1:257793-259247 GCF_000260255.1 Octodon degus | reverse complement strand
CTGGTGAGATGGCTCAGTGGTCTAAAGCACCTACTTAGAACAAGTTTGGCAAAGCACAGGGACCGCGGTTCGATCCCCCAGCACCACATGCCAGCCAGCCAGCCACGCCCCCTGGTGGGCTGAGCTGGCCACACACACACACACACACACACACACATCATAAATAAATGTTTAAAAAAAATAAATTTTAAAAAATAGACAGGAGGAAAGAAATGGGAGGAGTGAGGGCTATTAAGAGGGGAGAGAAAGATATAATCAAAATATACAATATGTATGAACCCCCAAAAAACTGTGAAACTGGGGGCAAGGCAGAGCAAGGAGGAAGGGGGGATAAAAGTGATCCAAGTCTGTTAGGAGCATGTGCAAACTTGCCAGACTGAAACCCATTAATCTGGATTACCAATTCAAAAACTGAAAGAAAGAAAAACTGCTTGCTACAATGTAAAGAATGAAATTCTTGGGGCCAGGCAGATGGCTCCGTGGAATAAGCGCTTCCCTGGCAAGTACAAGGGCTTGAGTTCAATCCTGGTTCCACCAAAAAAAAAAAAAAAAAAAAAAAGAATGAAATTCTTCCCCCAAAAAGACAGGACAAAGGTGCCTTGCCCCAAAGTCTTTGGAAACCAGAGTCCTTAAAAACTTAAAGTAAATCTTATTTTTTTATATTTATTTATTTTTATTTATTGTGTGTGTGTGTGGCCAGCTCAGCCCACCAGGGGGCGGGTCTGGCTGGCATGGGGTGCTGGAGGATCGAACCGAGGTCCCTGTGCTTTGCCAAGCTTGTTTCAAGTAGGTGCTTTAGACCACTGAGCCATCTCTCCAGCCCCTAAAGTAAATCTTAGAATGAGAAAAATAACTTGTAGGTTTGGGATTACAAACAGCAGTAAACTCAAATAGCAGTAAACTAAGCCCCCACTCCCACCTCCTCATGGACTGGCGTGTTTGATACTGGGTAAGGGTGTGCTGGTGATCTATCATGCTGGGGCCATCACTGAAAAGTGCAGCAAGCACTCTCCGCGGTCAAGCTGTACTTCGTGGTTAGAAAGAATTTTCAGCCTGGCGTGGTGGCTCGTACTGTAACCCTAGCACTCCAAAGGCTGAAGCAGGGGACCGCCACAAGTTTGAGGCCAACCGGGAATGCAAAGTGAGTTCAAAGCTAGCCTGAACTACATAGCAAGAGCCAGGAGAAAAGAGAGGGGAAGGGAGAGAAGAGGGGAAGGGAAGGGAAGGGAGGAGGAGGGGAGGGGAGAAGGGCAGCGGGAGGAGAGGAAAGTTTCCAAAGAATATTCTTTCACTCTTTCTCTCTCTCAGGCTTGGACCTTTGTTCGTAGTGCTCTTTTTTTTTTTTTTAAAGGTTTTTTAACATTTATTTATTTAGTGTGTGTGTGTGTGTGTGTGTGTGTGTGTGTGTGGCCAGCTCAGCCCACCAGGGGGCGGGGCTGGCTGGCATGTGGTGC
>NW_004524849.1:256841-257693 GCF_000260255.1 Octodon degus | reverse complement strand
GGAGCTATCACCCCGGCACCTCAATAACTGTTCTATGTGACAAAATATCTACAACATGAGGTAGGAAGCAGGCAGATTTTACAGACCATTGTTTAGAAAGCCCAAGTAAAAGATTATACTGAAGATAATCTACCAATATCATATTGTAGCCCAAATATTAGGCTAATGTGTGTTGCCAGGAAGACGTTCTCATTAATAGTCATTTATTTATCTAGAGTCAGGGCCTCACTTTCTAGTTCAGCTGGGCTTAAACTCACAACAGTCTTCCTCCCTCAACCTCCCAAATGCTGGGATTACAGGTGTACACACCACATCTAGCTCTTCTCAATTTTTGGTGGCCCCTTTATTTTAGAATCTGTCTCAAAAAGCAAAGGCAATTTGTATCTGGTGTGTTTCTGTACTGGCTTCCTCGAGCGTGGACCCTTTTCTCTCTGTCTATTCACAGGCCTACACTGGGTGGAATACATGCCGGGGGAAGGGGCAGCAAGGCAATGAGAAAGAAAAACTAACACTGGAAAGCGTGTTGGCTTCAGTCTTCCAAATTTTCTGTACTATGGCTACTAGTTTGTAGTATACTAGTTAATTTTTGTCAAGTAGAAATCAGATCTGAGTTTTGTAAGACAATTTTTTGTAAAGAACCAAGAACAAAAGTCATGGCTTACATTCACTTAGCAGTCTCAAAATAAATTGTCTCGGGGCTGGTGAGATGGCTCAGTGGTCTAAAGCACCTACTTAGAACAAGCTTAGCAAAGCACAGGGACCGCAGTTCAATCCCCAACACCACATGCCAGCCAGCCCTGCCCCCTGGTGGGCTGAGCTGGCCACACACACACACACACACACACACACACA
>NW_004524849.1:255823-256741 GCF_000260255.1 Octodon degus | reverse complement strand
GTATCTTAAAATGTTATAGGCTTACCCATTCACCCCCGTTTTAGGCCAAGGTTCTAGACAAATTGCTTTAATGTTTAATATCTCCTAAAATCTCAGGTTAAGAAACGAAAGACAACAAAAACACAGTCACAGCAGCATGGCACGGCTTATTTCCTCTCGCCACCCTTCTGTCACGGAGCTGTGCACTGGATGGGGCTCTTCAGTGCTTTGCTGCACCGGTGCCTCTGTAACTAAAGGCCTGAGCCACTGGGGCTCCTTGGGTGACCTGGAGTTTCTCCTTGGAGGCTAACTAACACAAATCCTGTAGGACCCTGGCTAGCCCTGTCTGACCACATATGATGCTTCTGTCTAATTCAGCTGCCTACAGTTATGGATGTTTCCAGGGGTGGTGGAGCACACCTAGAGTTTCAGCTTGGGAGGCGGAGACAGGAGGATTGCCATGAGTTCAAGATCAGACTGAACTGCAAAGTAAGAATCTGTCTTAAAAAAAGCTGGGGGGAAAAAGATTACTAATGTTGATTTAAGCCATTATTTTGATATATAAATCTGGGTATAATCAAATGTATCAAATAAATACAACTGAATAAATTAATTGAGACTGATAAATAGACTGTCAACAACAATAATAAAAGCTCCAAACAAAACTTCCTAAAGAAAATGCCCGAGTTAAAACTGGTGAATTTTATGGTATGTAAACTAAATCTCAATAAACCATGAAAAAGAAAAAGAATGCAGGGTACCTCCGGCCGTCAGTGGGAAGATTGGCTTCAGGATACAGTTCCAGGAGAATCTTGAAGATCCAGGCGCAGAGCTGAGCTGGTGACATATCTGCTGCTGCCAGCGGCCCTCCCCTGCCAACCCCAGCAGGGACCCTGTGGGCCTCACCCCCAGGCTGGCTGTCCAGGGCCGATGCTGCTG
>NW_004524849.1:253773-254578 GCF_000260255.1 Octodon degus | reverse complement strand
CCCGATTTCTCGAGCTGAAAAATGGAAGTCGTAATAGCAACATCTTACAGAATGGTTAAGAATGAACAAACTTTACATACACACTACTTATAAGTAATTGACACAATCTTCCTACTGACGCAGCTGAAACTAGAAAAAGCTGAACTTCTTGCCTGGAGTTTAGTAGTCTATACTGAGTTAACAGAATTTTTTTGGTATTGTTTGAAATAGTGATCTTTCACCCCTACTAGACCTATGCTCTCTTTTTATGAAAATATTGGTATTTTTCTAAGTATTGGTAATATGCTGCCTTTATATTCTCAGAGAAACCTAATGGTCGATACAATCTATTTGCACATATTGTTCTTAATCATATAATGTTCTAACAGTACATGTTTTATTGAAACAATAAAAGTATTATTTCAATGTATGCATGGTTTAGGCACACAACTCTAGTAAGACACATGACAAAACAGTTATGTCTGCATCTATGTGTGAATCACCTTGACTACAACAGCTACGAGTGCAGACTGAAACAAATTACTTGTTTCAAAGATACAGTCTTGAGCCAGGCATGCTGGTGCACTCCTGTAATCCCAGCACTCAAGAGGCTGCGGCAGCTCACAACCAGCCTGAATTACGTAGCAAAATCCAGTCTCAAAACACAGGCGGGGGTTGGTGGGCAGGGGGGCATTAAAGAAAGAGGAAAGGGTAGAAGTTATATCATGTCCAGGTGCAAATTCTCTATGATGATCATTTTGTATATCTAAAATGTACCAATAAAATCTGATTGAAAGAAAAAAATAAAACTGGCATTAAATTTATT
>NW_004524849.1:251058-253673 GCF_000260255.1 Octodon degus | reverse complement strand
AAAAAAAAAAAAAAAAGTGCTAGGCAACCTCAGACCTTAAGTCTGTGTGAACACTTCTAATTTTCACTATGCTTATCCAATCCTTCTAACATACTACCTAGAATAGCTGACCTCTGGAATTCCAAAGCCAGTACATAGCTTATCGAATCTCTGATATCCCTAAAAAAAAATACAATAATTAATATTAATGATAATTATAGATACATGTGCTAGTGGTTAAGAGGATGATCTCTGAAAGTAGAACTTCAGGATTCTAATCCCAGTTTTGCTACCTAGTTTGGGATCTTGCGCAATTTACTTAGCTGTACTCAATTGTCCATTACAAATTACTCAACTGTAATTTACTCCATTGTATTTTCTCCAGTTGTCAGCAGGGGATAATGATGATGACTGCTGATCTCTGAGGTCCCCCAAAGACCTAAGTGTTGGAAGTTTGTTCCTGGGAGGGCAGTACGGAGGCGGCAGGGCCTCTGCCCTGTGGCGGAGCTTGACAGGAGGTCATTAGGTCCTGTGGGGCCCTCCTGGGGGCTCAAGGACCTCAGTCTCCACCACTAGCCCTTTTCTCCCTGATTTGTGAGGGGAGCAGTTTGTCTGTACCACATGAGCTGCACCAGGATGTGCTGCCTCACCACAGGCCAAAATAACATTGCCAAGTCATGGACTGAAACCTTCAAAACTCAGCCAAAGTCAGCAGTCTCGGCTATTTTGTTACAGCCAGTGCAAACTTATTGACAACGAGGTGTGGGGAGCTGAGGAAGGAGGATTGTTGCCACTTCCAGACCAGCCTGGGCTACAAAGTGAGTTCAACCCAGCCTGAACTGCATAGCAAGAGCCAGGGATGTAGCTCAGCGGCATAAGTGCCTGCCTGGCAAGCACAAGGTCCCAAGTTTGATCCCCAATACCACAAAAAATAAATCAATAAAATAAACTGCACAACAAGACCCTGTCTCAAAAAAACAAGAAAAGGCCAGCCAGATAGGTCAGCAGACTAAATCGCCTGCTTAGGCAGACACAAGGACTGGGGTTCAAACTCCCATCGTGCCATTCCAGGGCTTGCTGAGACAGCTATTGAGACTGGGCCTGGTGTCCCTCGCCTGTAATCCCAGCACTTGGGAGGCTGAAAACAGGAGGATCACTATGAGTCTGATCTACGTAGTGAAACCCTGTAGACACTATACTAAATACATTGAAAAAAAAAAAAGGAAAACAGGAGAAGAGCCACAGGGCGGGAGATGAGGATAGAAAAAGACGCACGGACTAAATTCTGATGTGTTATTTTTATTTTGCCTTCTTGAGCCCAGGCTGGCTTCTCATTCACGACCCTCCTGCCTCAGCTGCTGGAGTTCTGGGGATTACAGCATGTGCCACCACACCTGGCTGTGACAGGCCTTAAACTCTCATCCCCATCTGAATATGAATGTCTGCGACAAGATTTTCAACTGCTTGGCACCAGGAGTCCCAGCCCATCCCATGTCATTTACTTTAAACCATTTCACATTTTTCTAGTCCACTGGTTGCCCTCAGATCATAACCTCTTTGGAAAGATTAACTTTTCAAGGCCGCAAGACAAAATGAATAATATTTATATTGAGACGACACTTTGGAGCCTGCTTTCAACAGGCCTTGACCGGAGTAGTCTAGTTCCCCATTACTGTATTCTTGCTCAAGACAGTTTTTATTATCTCAACAGGCAAAAGGCAGTTAAAACTATTTAGTGATTCAAGTTTTCAGCATTTAAAAGCAAAGAAAGACAAGAGTGCTCTTTCCTTTCACCTCTCCACGTGAACCTTTCTTTCCTCTTACTCACCAGCTCCAAGATCAAAGAGAATGGTGGGGAGAACCGCATTGAAGTCAAGTAGTTCCTTATCTAAAACGCAGCTTATTTTCCCCTTTCCTTAGTTTAGGTATGTTCCCTCCAGCAACAAATCCATAGAAAAAAGAAGGGTGGGGAGTCCTCTGCGCAGCAGGTAAATCCCTTGGGCCCTAAGTGCCCTGGCCTGCCCCAGATTTGTCTGAAGTTCAGGTCAGTTCCAAGTTCCGTCTCCTGGGAGATTTCCAATTGTGCATCGCCTTTCCCAATGGCAATTATTTAATTTGGTTTTATGACTCAAGTCAAAATAAGAAATTCACTTGCTTTATTCAATACCTGGTTGCTTTCCTAGTATACACCGTAAACATGACTGGATATTTTTTAAAAGCCCGGGGATTTATTGGCTATTAAAGGAAGAATCCAGAGGGTGTTCCCTAGCTCTAAATCTGGCCTCTGGCATGCCTCCTTCCTATTAATATTGCCCCTCAGGGTCGCAAGAAAGCCCTCAGCAGCAGGGCACTTCGTGGAAAATGACTTTTTGATTTTATGTAGATTTAATCCATTGTTTTACTTCCCATGAAAATCTGCATTCTGTGTTACACGAAGGCAGGGTGTTTCACAAATGATTCTAAGAGGCTGAAGTATCACATTTCCGATTCTGCTTGAGCGGTGGCGGTCACAGGTGCTGTGCGTGACCTCCCCGTCCAATCCCGCGGATCTGCTCCATCCTGGGAGCCCTGCTGGCCACGGGTCAGGAACGACCCACACCTTTGCTCACGTGGGAGCCTCGGCACCACAGTGAAGT
>NW_004524849.1:237116-239644 GCF_000260255.1 Octodon degus | reverse complement strand
TCATCCCCCAATAACGAAACGCAGGATCCATTAGCAGTCAGCTCTCATCTCTTCTGCCTTTCCAAGCTATTTTCTATCTCTGCAGGCTTGCCTATTCTACCCATCGTATCTAAATAAAGATGTATGGTAGTGGGCTTTTGTCACTGAGTTCTTTCATTCAGCATGTTTTCAAGGCTCATCCATGTTATTCAATGCATCAGTATTTTTACAGCAAAATAATATTCTGTTATATGACTATATTATGTTTATTAATTACTGGACATTTAGGTTACTTTCACTTTTTGACTATTTTTAACAATGCTGCTATAAGCATTCATGTATAAGTTTTTGACTGATAAATATTATCATTTTCTTGCTAATTCCACGTTTTAAAAATTTATGTATTTGAAGGTCGGCCAAAAAAGTGCCTACTTAGGCAGATGCGGGGGCCGGGAGTTCATTCCCCTGGGCTGCAGTGCCTGCCCTACTCTTGGAGTGCACTGAGAGGGTAATTGAGACTGGGCGTCGTGGGTGCACCAGTAATCCCAGCTCTTGGGAGGCTGTAAACAGGAAGATCACTATGAGTCTGATTGACCCAGAGCATCCTGTAGACCCTTCCCTAAAAATACAAAAATAAAAAAATAAACGTCTGTATTTGGTACAGGGTCTCACTGTGCAGCTAGGACTCGTAGTGATCCTCCTGTCTCAGCCTCTCCAGCACTAGGATTACAGGCATGTGCCACCACGCCCAGTCTCAATCACTGTCTCATCACACCCTGGAGGCAGGGCCAGTGCCACACACCAGGAATTGAACCTTGGTCCCGTTCCTGCCTAAGCCAGCGCTGTAGTCCGCTTAGCTCTCTGGATGGCCCTTTGAAAACAATTTTTGACCAGAAATATTTTTGGTAGAAAATAGAGTTCTAAACTGGGCATGGCATGGTGGCGCATTCTAATGTCAGCATTCAGGAGACTGAGGCAGGAGGATCACCAAGAGTTTGAGGCCAGCCTTGTCTGCATAGTAAGATCAAAGCCAGTGTTAGCTACCAAGCAAGATACTATCTCAAGAAAGTAAAAATAAATAAATAAATAAAATAAAATAAAAACCAAAACCAAAAAATAGCAACAATAAGAAGCCCCCAAATTTTAAATAAGCCTTGTAACTTAGATCATCTATATGTTGGAAATACCATTGGATTTAACCTAGAGCTCCCTCAGATAGCTCAACTCCCTCATAATAATAGCAATATTTACACTTATCTGTAGAATTTAGTGTACATATTAAGAGCCTGGGGTGTGACAGCCCTGTACCAAATAAGTTCTGCAGTGGACAAAAAGATGTGTAGAACCTGACCCTGGTGTCAAAGAAATAACAACCTGGTAGGTAGAAGGACAAATACAGGCTTCAACCTGAAAGTTGAAACCTGTATTATGCCTCTACAGATTTATAATTCTTTAAGATTTATTCTTCTTTAAGGGCAGGCTCAGCCCTTATTTCTCTAATATAAATTTGTAATTTAGTGTAATAGTAGCCGGTTGTGCATTTCTGTATTTTTTCCTGAGGGATGAAGGAAGCAATCTATGACCCTTGTTATGACAAATGTCAAGGAATGTATATAAGTACAGAAGTGGCAAACAACTTTTACCCACCTTATGTTCCATATAACTCTGTTTTATGTATATTTACTCAAGCATCACAGAGGGTCCAGTAGACCCACACCACTTCAGGATGTGTTTTTTTAAAAAGTTTTTAAAAAAATTTTCTGGTAGAAGTAGCCCGATTTAGTACAATGACACATGAAAAATCAGATTTGCAAGTTTTGGAGGAGGTCAAAAGTGAATCATAGATTATTCATGCATGGATGATCATCCATTATGGTGAAATACATGCTTTCATAACAGAAGAGTGATGTGTTTGGTGATGATGACTTTGACAGTGGCCATGAGAGCCAAAGTTCCTGTGACAGTGAAATGGTATAAGAACCAACTGATACAGACTCAGGGATTGCAGTCCTCCTTGATTCAGATGCTAAAGAAAATAGCAATTTCACTATGTGTTGACTAGGTGAAATGTTGGGAAATGGCCACCAAGCAAATGGAAAAATGCAATGTTAGAACTAGGGCTGAAAATATAATTTGGGTGAAAGCACTGCCCCTCAGTGTTGGAGACCGTAACAGGAGAAATGCTACAAGATGAAATACACGAAGGCTGAAATGCAAGTAAAATGTTCTAGATGTGCCAATAGCCATGTTTTTTTTAAAAAAATGTATTTATTATGACATCTCACTAGCTGAACTAAAAGAATCTGTAGGTCTGCTGTACTATGTGAGGATTTTTCTTGGTGACTGCTGCAATGTAAAAGACTTTTGGAAAAGGAATGGGTCAAAATACGGCATGAAAATATATGCTCTTGGGGCTGGTGAGATGGCTCAGTGGTCTAAAGCACCTACTTAGAACAAGCTTAGCAAAGCACAGTACCACATGCCAGTACCACATGCCAGCCAGCCCCGCCCCCTGGTGGGCTGAGCTGGCCACACACACGCGCGCGCGC
>NW_004524849.1:233418-237016 GCF_000260255.1 Octodon degus | reverse complement strand
AAAAAAAAAAAAAAAGAAAAAGTTTGGAAAAGTAAAGGAATGAGTATAGAAAAAGATATCAGAACCAATTTCCCAGCTCTGGGATTACAGGCACTACACCCAGTTTCCATGGCCTGCATGACAAGGTGGGGATGCATGGGATGAACTCAGGTTCTTGAGCTTGCCAGGCAGGTGCTTGGACTGCAGAGCTATCTGCCTAGCCGAAAACCAATTTCTATGGGCACAGGAGATGCCTAAAAACATAGTGAATACAGATATCTATCTATCTATTTATCTATCTATTAGTGAGTATAGTAAAAGCATATGGAGCACGAGAATGCAGAGCTATTCTGTTTCTGGCCCAGTTGTTAGGCCGACGGGCTGATCCATATGATCGCTGGAAATAGCACTGAAGACATTTTCTCTGAAACAGCCTGCGTCCGTCTGTGGTGGGTGCATTTGCTCTGTGTTTGGGAAAGGGGACCGGGATGTGAACATTAAATTCTGCTGCAGGCAACAGGCAACATAATCCACACACCTAGGTGTCAAAACACGACTTTAAGCTCTTTCCTTGTACCGTTTTACTTAATTCTCGTAACCACCCAGCGATGTAAACTCTATTCTTATTCCCACTAGCCAGGCATAAACCGAAGTTCACGAAGGCAAGGACTTTTTTTCAAGGTTGCTTAGCCAGAAGAGGGCTCAGCATCCGCGTGGCCCCCGGGCCTGAGGTAACGCTCTAGCTGCGCTGGCTAGCAGGGCTCTTTGTCCTTCCTGTGCTGTCTGAAGTTCCCTTGGAATGCGACAGATGCCTCCTGCCCCTGGAAGAGTCCTCTGGAAAACCCTTTCTCTGGGAACTCACAGGATTACATTCAGTATCAGGAATAGTAGCGCTTGCCCAAGCCTTTTCCCTCTGGGAATCTTTCGTTTCCTCTAGGATAATGACAATGACCCTCTTCCTCTTCCTCTTACTTCAGTAGGCTTCCATACACAAAGAACTAGTTGATTCTTCAGAATACATCTTTCTTTTTCTTTCTTTGTCTCCCCCCACACACACACACACACCAGGGATTGAACTCAGGTCCTTGAGTTTGCCAGAAAAGAGCTTATTCTACTGAGCCATCTCCCTGGTCCATAGAATGCATCTTTCTAATTGTGAAATACATGCGAATTGAAAAGATTTAAAAGCAAATGTGGGGGCTGGGGAGATGGCTCAGTGGAATAAGCTCTTCCCTGGCAAGAACAAGGGATTGAGTTCAATCCCTGGTTCCACCAAAAAAAAAAAGCAAATGTGGAAATATGCAAAAAAATTCCTGAGATAAAAACTTAATTTTAGGACCAGCCAAATAGCTCAGCAGACTAAAGCACCTGCTTAGGTAGAGCACAGCGGCCAGGGTTCGATCCCCAGCTTGCCGTGCTGGCCCTGCTGCAGGGGCACACTGAGACAGTGATTGAGACTGGGCGTGGTGGCGTGCACCTATAATCCCAGCACTTGGGAGGCTGAAAACAGGAAAATCACCAAGAATCCAATCTGTGTAGTAAAACCCTGTAGTCCCTGCACCCTATAGACCCTGTACTAAATACATTTTAAAAACCCTCAAAACCTGTTAATTTTGCTGTGCATTTTCTCTTTTAGTATATATAAAACTTTGCTATGTCTTCTGTGCATGCTTATGCAGTAAATAATTCTTTTTTAAAAATCTTTTATTTATTTGGTACAGGGTCTTGATACACAGCTTGGACTCATAGTGATCCTCCTGCCTTAGCCTCCCCAGCACTGGAATTACAAGGGTGTACCACCAGGCCCAACTTTGGTGGCTGGCAGGGCATGTGGTGCCAGGGATTGAACCCAGGTTCTTGCCCTTGCCAGACAGGTGCTTAGACCACTGAGCTATCTCCCCAGCCTTGCCATAATTCTTGAGTACAACAGCTGTTTTTATCTTGATCAACATTATATTTTATCTTGATCAACATTATATTTTATCCTGATTAACATATTTTCAGGAGCCTACACAGTACTTGGTATATAGTAATTAGCACATAATTAGTAATATTTAATTATTTCACAGTAAAAACTTGTTGAATGAATGACATAAGTTCTTCCAACACTTTTTAAAGGCTCCATAATTATGAATGTATGCAACAAAATAGAACTGAAATTAAAGATAGTGCATAATTTATTTTCAGAATTTTTACCAGAGTAAGGGGCAAGCTGATGCAACAGAAGGAACCTGAGGTGGAAGGCAGAGGGGCAGGCTCTAGCTCAGCTCAGCCACACTACACAGAATGACACGTGCGCTTTTTTTTTTTTGGCCAGCTCAGCCCTGCCCTAAGGGTGGGGCTGGCACGGCCTGTGGTGTCAGGGATCAGGGATCAAACCACAGTCCCCTGCACCTGCCTAAGCTTGCCTAAAGCAGGCACTTTAGACAGCTGAGCTATTTCGCCTGCCTCCACGTGTGCTATTTTGCTTAGCACCCCAGTGTCTCTCCCCTATGAAGGAGCTGATCGGACTGCTTCTAAAGATTCCCTTTTATGGGAGGCTGGAGAAATGGCTCAGTAGAATAAACGTTCCCTGGCAAGCGCAAGGGCCTGAGTTCAATCCCCGGTCCACCAAAAAAAAAAATTGTTGGCAGCTGCCGAGCTACTGTCGCTCTCTAACGCCAGCGCCACCACTTGCTCGCTGAGCTCCAGCCAAAGGAGAAGAGGGTGAGGAGGTCCCTGTGCCATGGCTCGTACCATGCAGACTGCCCATAAATCCACCAGTGGGAAAGTGCCCAGGAAACAACTGGCTACAAAAACCGCTCGTAAGAGTGCGCCCTCTACTGGAGGGGTGAAGAAACCTCATCGTTGCAGGCCTGGGACTGTGGCACTACGAGAAAGTAGACGTAATCAGAAGTGCACTGAACTTCTGATTTGCAAACTTCCTTTCCAGCATCTGGTTCGAGTCAGGATTTCAAAACAGATCTGCGCTTCCAGAGTGCAGTGGTACTTTGCAGGAGGCAAGTGAGGCCCACCTGGTTGGCCTGTTTAAGGACACCAAATGTGTAACAATGATGCCAAAAGATAGCCAACTAGCACGCAGACGTGGAGAATGTGCTTAAGAGTTCACTATGGTGGGAAGCATTTCATTCTCAATTTTTTTCCTCTTCTTCCTGTTATTGGTAGTTTTGAATGTTAGAGTGTTTTTGTGGCTTGTTTTTTTTTTCCCCATGGAGTCAAAAGTTAACTAAGTACATAATTGCGAGTGGAAAATAGGGGACAGAAATCCGGTATTGGCTTTTTCCATTTTCATTTGTGTGAATTTTTACCTTCATGCGGGATGTGAAGCATTAATGCAAGTCAAAAATGTTTCAGTGAACAAGTTTCAACACTTCAACTTTATAATTATAAATAAAAATCTGTTAAATTTTTCTAGAAAACGCCAGCATTTGGATTTTTTAAAAACAAATAAATTCTTATTGACAGCAAAAAAACAAAATAAAATAAAAAATAAAAAGATGCAGAGCTGTTACCTAGATTTCATTATGCTTTAGATAGTAAATGTCTCCCAAAGGCCATGTACTTGGTCCTCAGCCTCTGGAACCACTGGGAGTGGTTGGGACCTGTCTCAGTTACTTTT
>NW_004524849.1:218393-224089 GCF_000260255.1 Octodon degus | reverse complement strand
TATTTTTTTTTTCGTATTAGTTACTTGATGTACCTGATATAGACATTTAATTATTCAAATTATTAGTACAAACTTTCTTTTCAATGAACTAAGAGGAACTAGTAGCATATTTACCTTAACTAACATGTATATGTGTGCATATATACCCAAGTACATATGTTTGCTTTTGTCTTCTTTTTCTTCTTTTCCCCCATCCCAGTTTTTCTTTCCTTTAGAACAGTCTCTTCTCATTTTACAATACTCATTGTATAGTTTGGATCTTATTTATTTTTTCAACTTTTCAAACTATGGAGACAATACAATATTTGCACATGTGTGTCTGCTTTATTTCACTTATTAGTATGGTTCAAGTTGCGTCCATTTACCTACAAAAGTCTCCCATTTATCCTTATTTATGGCTCCGTAGTACTGCATCATAGAAAAAGACCACATATTTTTAACACATTCCTCAGTTGTTGGGCACTTGGATTGTTTTCAACTTCTTTTTTTTTTAATTGAGAAATAAGTATGAATGAGACAGTTTCAAAGCTGATTAACAGGACAGTTTCAATAATCAATACATTGTACATTGTCGTCTTCTTAGTGGTTATCCATAGTACAAGAAGCAGACAGGATATCCTGTCCAAACACTATTAGCACACCTTCCTCTCGTTGAATTAAGCGAAAGTAGCTGTATATCTATCCTAACTATTTTGTATATATAAATACAAAATGATCTTTCCTTTGTATCTTTTTTTTTTTGTCCTGTCAGATGTGGATATTCTATTGGCAACTTACTATGTTTTACATTTAGACATTTAGGGCCGGCCAAATAGCTCAGTGGATTAAAGCGCCTGTTTAGGCAGACACGGGCTGAAGGTTCGATTTCTGGTCTGCTGTGCTGGCTCCGCCTCCAGTGCATGCTGAGACAGCAGTTGAGACTGGGAGTGGTGGCGCGCCTATAATCCCAGCTCTTGGGGGGCTAAAAACAGGTGGATCACTATGAGTCCAATCCACTGCAGCCCCAAATTCCAAGTAAGTACAGCTGGGGACTCTTCTCCTAAATTCTCATGTTGCAAATCACTGTTTCAGAGTCTGTTTCCCAAGAAAGCCAATCTAGTATGGTTGGTCTGGAAGCAAACTATTGGATGACACTGTGGCACTGGGCTGCCTGCAGTGCAGAAGTGGGAACACAATTGCTGGTAAGCAGGACGCAGGCAGTAGATCTTTTTTTTTTTCAGAACCAGGGATTGAACTCAGGCCCTTACATTTGCCCAGGAAGCACTTATTCCACTGAGCCATCTCCCCAGCCCCAAGGCAGTAGATCTTAACACACTGGTGCTGTAATGTGCATCATTTAATGAAAGTAGTAATTACTGTAAAGACTCTGAATCAAATGTCTCTAGCTGGGTCCTTGTGAGTCATTGGAAAAAGACAAAGGAAGGCTGAGTCAGTCAATTAAAGCAATTAAGGCAAGTGCAAAAGCCAGAGACCTCCACTGAAATACATAGAAAGACTCACTTTCTGCTGACTAGGGAGGAAAACTGACTTCTGGGTTTTTGCAAGGTGAAGAGAGTTTGAGAGCTAGCTGAATTTTTAGCCCTAGTTGGGCCGCTATACCCAAGATTCTGTTGGGAAGGAGCGAAATCCCAAGGCAGGCTGAGGACATCTTGGTTGGTGTAAGCACAAAAACTGACTCTCCAGATTCCCGGGAGCCCTCTCGACTGTTTGGCCCCAGCAATGATTGGCACAGTGTGTCAACATGAGGAATCTAGAAGTTTAACTGAGTAACTCAGCAGTTGTACATCCTCGGGGGTAGAGGACTTGTGCTTAACACTCTAGGATGTGATTTGTTGTGTCAACTTGAGAAATTTAGGAGTTTAAGTGATTCAGCAGGAGGCCAGAGTCCTCGCTTTGTAGGCACCCAAGGCTTGTGCAAGAGGAGGGCACGGAGATGGTGTGTGTGTAAAGGGCCCTCTCCCAGGGTGAGAAGCTTGCATACAATAAGAGAGAAACGAGAAAGGACTCATTGCTGGTTCTTCGGAAGAGCTTGGCCTTCAGCTTGGATGTCCTCTCCTGACTTCTAGAGCAGACTATTCAGCTTCCTCCTGGGACTCTTCAGCCTTCATTGTAGATTTTTCAGCATTCTGTCGTAGACCCATCAGCCTCCTGATAGAAACTTTTTCTTTTTGGGGGGCAGAAATGTGGATTGAACTCAGGCCCTTGCACTTGCCAGAAAAGCGCTTATTCCACTGAGCCATCTCCCCGGCCCCCATGATACAAACTTTCATGGGGCTCTGGCTGACCATGGTAAACCAATCTTGTAATTTCTTATACATCAATATATATGTATAATGCATTAGTATATCTTGTGTTATATCTGTTTTTCAGTAAACCCTGACTGAGACCACCCCATTAAAGGCCAGAGTCAAGGGCTGGCAAGATAGCTCAGAGGACTAAATAGCTGCTCACGCAAGCACAAGGACCAGAGTTTGATCCCTAGCACCATAGGTGCATGGGCCCCACCCATGGGTGCGCTGGCTACTGAGTCTGGGCGTGGTGACATGCTCCTGTGCCAGCACTGGGGAGGCTGAAAACAGGAGGATCACTACAAGTCTGAGCTGCATAGTGAGACCATGTACAAAATGCACAAAAATAAATAAAAGATAAAGGCCAGAGTCTGCCTTGCTTGAAGATGATACCTAAAGTGTCTACCCTGAAGGCAGCACTCCTGAAGAGGGAGCCCTTTGCTCCAGCAACCCAATAGAGGTTTCAAACACAATATAACCCAGCATGGAAGGGAAAGAGGTGGGCTGGCCAAGAGGACGTCATGCTGAGGAGGGGGCTGGAACAGCCTGGCTGCAACTGGGGAAAGTTGTAGGGGAATGGATGCTGAGAGATGCTGGAGCAGGAAGCAGGACGCTGACTTTATGGTTTATGCAACTTGGACCAGGGAGAGTTTATCAATATGGCTAAGTTCAACTTAGTGACATAATACACATGCAGAGCCCTTTGTGGTTCACCTTTTGCATATCTTGCCAAGCTGAATTTGTGTTCCAACTTGTTCTCTGTGTTTCAGTCATGCCAAACTACATACCTAGATCATATTTATTTATTTATTTATTATTATTTTGTACTAGGAATCAAATTCAAGACCTTGCACTTGCCATGAAGGTGCTTATGCCACTGAGCTGTCTTCCTAGGCCTAGGGTTTTTTTTGTTGTTGTTGTTTGTTTGTTTGTTTTTTCTTTGGTGAAGTACTAGGGATTGAACTCAGGACCCCACACTTGCCAGGGAGGTGTTTCTGGGTTATATCCCCAGCTCTTAGATCATATTCTTTAACCATTCTGTAAAACCCCCAATTTCTCTCTCCACCTGGGATATTTACGCTACTCCATTTTGCAGTTGTATTGTTAGGCTGAACAGGGGGCCTGCCCGGTAGCTCAGTTCTTTAAGTGGCTGCTTCAACAAAACAGTCAGGCTCAGGTTGCTTGGGTTCGATCCCCACAACACAATACAGCCAGTCATGCCTTGAAGGCATTCGGCGTTTAAAAAAAAAAAAAACAAAAAAACACTTCTGTTAGGCTGAACAGCAGAATTTGTAGGCACATTATAACAAAATTAGAAATCGATTCCTGGCCTGTGCCTGTGCTCAGGCTCTCTGTCATGTGGCCAGCCTTGACTGTCCAGGCCCAGATGCTCCCCCTTAACCATGTGTGGGTCAAACTGACTGTGGCTGGCTAGTGGTTTTTTGTTTGTTTGTTTGTTTGTTTTTTTTTTTTAAATGTACTTAGTACAGGGTCTACAGGGTCTCACAGATTGGACTCATAGTGATCCTCCTGTTTTCAGCCTCCCAAGCATTGGGATTATAGGCTTGTACCACCATGCCCAGCCTCAATCACCATCTCAGCGCACCCTGGGGGTGGGGCCAGCATGGCACACCAGGGATTGAACCCCAGGCTCTGCGTCTGCCTAAGGAGGTGCTTTAATTCACTGAGCTATCTGGCCAGCCCTGGCTTGTGTTTTAAAAATATGCAGTGATTCCAACTGGCTTCAAGGGCTTCAAGGCTGTCATGTTTGGGGGAAGACTGGCCCAGCCAGGGGCACTTTCAACTCTACCTGCTCTTCTCAGACTCCCTTCTTCCCTCCTAGAATGCTCCTGTACAAACCTGCCTGACAATCAATATAGGACATAATTCTTATAACCATGTAACCAATCACATAATAACCTGCTATCAGCTGTGTACTTCCCACTTGCAAATCAGATTTAAACTCAACTGAAACCTGACTCTGGGCTGGTGATTTGAAATTCTGGGTTCCCCTGTCTGCTAAGGTAATAAATGTTGCCTTCTAACTCCTTGTCTTCCACTTGGATTACTGGTTTTTCTGCTATGGTGTGAGGTGCCTGTAGCCTACTTCTCTTTCAAAACCCAACCTAGGGCCGGCAAGATAGCTCAGCAGACTAAGTGCCTGCTTAGGACAAGCTCAGGGACTGAGGTTCAAGCCCTGGCACCACATGCTGCACCAGCCCCACCCGTGGGCGCACTGACCAGGCCATGGAGTCCATCCATGTGTGATGGAACAGGCCTGTAATCCCAGCGCTGGGGAGGCCAAAAACAGGAGGATCCCTATGAGTCTGAGCTGCATAGTGAGACCCTGTACCAAATACATAAATTAAAAAAAAAAAAAAACTAGATGGGAATTTAATCTGCTAATGGAAGAAAAACTAATCATTTTGGGGAAATAACTTGGTAATACTGAGAGTCTTAAAAATGTAAAGCATCTTGACCAACAATCAAACTTCCTCCAATGGGACAAATCTGAACTAAAGGCATACATTTGTGCACAATGTTATCTAAAGCAGCACATTTATTGTTTAAAAAGTTAATGTAACCTAGGACTGAGGATGTAAGTCAGTAGTAGAGTGCTTGCTTAGCATGTGTGAGGCTCAGGTTCAATACCCAGCACTGCAAAGCAAAACAAAATTAATGTAACTCAAATATCTGGAAATATAAGGGTATGCAAATTACACCCATACAAAGAAATTGCACATAGCTATGACAAACTTCATTTAAATAATCTATAATATAAACATGCTTACAACATGCTAAGTTAAAAAAAATTAAATTTACTATAACCTAACTTTATAATGTGATAGGAAAAACACTGAAAGAAAATAACCAGAATCTAGCAATGGGTATCACTGAACATTGGCAATATAGCTGATTTAGGTTTTCTTCTTTCTTATGCTTTTTTGTTTTGCCCAAACTGGCTCCAGGAATAGGGACTGACTTTTTTTTTTTTTTTTTTTTTTTGAGTAGTGGGGGACCAATAAGTTACATCCCCCATTCTTTTCTTTTTCTTTCTTTTCTTTTCTTTTTTGTGAGACAAGATCTCACTATGCAGTTCAGGCTAGGCTTGTGCTCACTTTTGTCATCCCCAAGCTGGTCTCAAACTCACAGAGATCCTCCTGGCTCAATCTCCCAAGTGCTGGGATTACAGGTATGGGCTACCATGCCAGGTTCCAGGGCTGCACAGTGGGTGCCTGCATCCAGGTCCCAGATGGCGAGCCTGGAACATCCCCCATTCTTTTTATATTTATTTTGAAAACAGGATCTTTATAAATTGCCCAGGTTTGATTTGAACTTGGAATTCTTCCTGTTTCAGCCTTCTCAGTGCTAGAATTACAGAATATGCCACCATGCCTCACACTTTAA
>NW_004524849.1:217232-218293 GCF_000260255.1 Octodon degus | reverse complement strand
TCCCTTATGTTGCATCCAGGCTGTCTGCCCCAGGCCGGGTGTAGCACTGCCACCCACAATCCCAGCAGCACTCACTCCCATAATCCCAGCCCTGAATCATGAATTAATCACAAACTCTAGAAGCTGCCCCATGACTGCATGAGGCTTTGGGGGGACAAATCGTAACAGAACCTTAAAATTGTAGGGCTTATGTGAAGGAAGTTAGGTCACTGGGGAAGGGGGCTTCCAAGAGATATGGGGCTCCTTTTTGCTTCCCGGCTGTCAGACTCCCAATACAGCAGGCTCGATGGCCTGAAAGGTCCAAAATGGAGGCAAAGTAAATCTTTCCTTCTTTTAAGTTGCATACCTCAGAAACTGTGTTACAAAGAAAGCTAATGTATTTTAAAATACTTAAGTAATGCAAAATTATAGAGGATAAAATATGAAATTCCCTTTTTACAACTACCTCCTCCCTGATACTGCCTCTTCATAAGGTTAACAGCTGATACACTTTGATGTCCTTTTTCTTTGTTTGCATGTTATGTCCAAACATGGATATGTAATTTAAAAGCACACAGAGGGCAGGGGAGATGGCTCAGTAGAATAAGTGCTTGCCTGGCAAGCGCAAGGGCCTGAGTTCAATCCCTGGTTCCGCAAAAAAAAAAGCACACAGAAATGGAGTTGGGCTGTAGGTATTACTCTGAAAGTTGCTCCCACCTCAAGGCCCCACAGTATGTTTCCAGGGCTTTTTCCAAGTCAATGTATCTGGACTGTTTTAATTTTGATTATATCATTGATCATTTATTGCGTTAAACAAGGCATAGTTTGCTTGTTTGTTTTTTTAGTGGAAGTGCTTATTCCACTGAGCCATCTCCCCGGCCCCCAATAAAGCATAGTTTGATTCTAGTTTATACCATTATAAACAGTGCTATCATAAATTCCTCAGACTAGGGCCCGCCAAATAGCTCAGCAGATTAAAGCGCCTGCCAGCCGGTGCAGGAGCTGAGGGTTTGATCCCCCAGGCCTGCCTGCCGCCCACCCCCCAGCCCCCAGGCCTGCTGAGATGGCAATTTCTTGGGAAG
>NW_004524849.1:209476-212065 GCF_000260255.1 Octodon degus | reverse complement strand
CGCGGGATGGGCGGGCCGCGGCGGCTCTGCGCGTCGGCGCTGCTCCGAGGGTTGCCCGAGCCTGCCCCGGGAGCTGCCTGCGCGCCCCGGGCGTTCGGGGCCCCCGAGGGCTGTGCCAGGCTGTCGCTGAGGGACGCCTAGTGTATTCGCAGCCACAGTGTGTTTCGAGGGTGTTAGACTTCACACCAGAAAAAAACTGCACTGTAGCAGTGATTCCCAGATAACTGTCTACGACGACGGAAAGACTTTTGCATAGAGAAAAGCTGGTGACACCGTAGAGAGTGGGTATTGTGTGTTTTTAAGCCACTCCGTTTTTGTTTTGAAAAGCTACACCAGGCCCGGTGTGGTGGCGCACGCCTGTAATCCCAGCTTTCTGGAGGCTGAGGCAGGAGGACTGCCTCCAGTTCAAGCCTAGCCTTGGCTATGAGTGAGTTCAAGACCAGAGGGAACTTGAACTGCATGAGGAGACCCTGTCTCAGGAAAACAAACCACATCTGAAGAATTTGTGTACAAGTATATTTACTGAAGTGATACCAAAAAAAAATTTTTTTTTTGTATTTTTAGGGAAGGGCCTACAAGCGTGTTCAGGGTCTCACTACTAGATCAGACTTGTAATGATCCACCTGTTTATAACCTCCCAAGAGCTGGGATTACAGGCGCCCACCACGACGCCCAGTCTCAATCACTGTCCCAGTGCGACCCCAGGGCAGAGCCAGCATGGCAGGCCCTGAATCAAACCCCGGCCCCTGTGCCTACTTGCAGGCGCTTTAATCCGCTGAGCTATTTGGCCGGCTCTGATACTTACAAAAATTTAAAAATTATAAACTGAATTTCCAATAACAGGTAATAAAAGAGCTTACAGTAGCTTTGTATAGTGGAAAAACGATGCAGTGGTAACAAACATGTTTTCAAGAGCTATAAGTTTGCTTGTGTTATAATTAAGTAAAATAATCACGAAACAACGTATATACATGGAGGGATATATGTATAGAAGAAATAATGAAAGGAAATATACCATAATATCAATAAATAGCATTGGGTGCCAGGATTGGGTGAAATATTTTTTTTATATTTTTTGTATGTTTTTCAGGTTTAACTTTTTTTTTTTTTTTTTGTGGTACCCGGGATTGAACTCAGGCCCTTGCCGGTTTAACGTTTTATAACCAGGAGAAAGGTTATTTATTTATTTATTTGAGACAGGGTTTCACTATGCAAGTCAGGCTTGTCCTGAACTTACTGGGTAACCAGGCTGGCCTGGAGGTTGAAGTGATTCTCCTGCCTCAGCCTCCCAAGTGCTGTACTTACAGGCATGTGCCACCTTGTCCGGCTAGTTTCATTTTATATACCCCATGACTGAAAAACTAGTACTGTATTATGACCATTTTACATTTGATTTTGAAGATTGGAGAAAGCCAGGTCTGTTAAAGGCAGTGAAGAATATATAAATTATTGTGCCATTAGTCACCTCGTGTGACCACTGAGTTTTTACAAGAGCTTATGTTATAGTTTGCGTCTTCAGTGTCCTCCAGCTGATAGCACTGGGAGAAAGTTTAGGAGGTGGAGCCTGGGGGGAAATGAGGTCACAGCCCCCCCACCTCCGCCTTGAAGGGGATGGGGAGGTCAGCACCTCCTCTACCCGTGAGCTGCCAGGCAGTGAGCAGCCCAGCACTACCCGCACTCCTCCTCACACTTTTCTGCCCGGACTAAGCCCCCATGATAGAGCCTCTGAAACCCCAAGCGGGAATAAGTCTTGGCTTTTTTCAGGTGGTTTGTCTTAGGTGTTTTGTCACAGCAGCAGAGAGCTAACACAGATCATTCTTGAAGTGCCTGGATTTAATTTTAAAAATCAAATGGGCATGGGGCCGGGGAGATGGCTCAGTAGGATAAGCGCTTGACTGGCAAATGCAAGGATCTGAGTTCCATCCCTGGTTCCGCAAAAGAAAAGAAAAAAAAAAAAAATCAAATGGGCAAGTACACATGAAATGCTGAAAATGTTTATTTTGTAGAATGAAGAACTGTTTTAAATTTTTATGTTTGTACTACATTTTAAGCAGGTCCTTTTATCAAAGTTTAGGAAAATAACATTTTAATATGACAATTGTGTTTTAATGTGTAATTACATGTTAATATGTATAACATATTACTTAGGTCATGTGTAATTCTGCTTAATGGAATAATAAAACCAATTACTTGAAGACATAGGTAATAAGTAGGTATCTCATTTCTGAATTACTCTGATGAATGAATAAGTATCTTTCAAACTTTTTTCTAATTTTTTAACATTTATAGTATTTTCCATTAAACATTTTCAGTCAAAATCTATAATTTCTTAGACTCCTCATTATTCACAGTGATATTTTTAAATGAATAAAAATATTTAAGTTATAAACCAATAAGGTATTTATACTTTTTTTTTCTTTTGTTAGGCCGAAGATGCTGAGGAGGCTATGAGTAAATATCTGTTAGAAAAGTTAAAATTGAGAGACAAATGGCTTGGAGTTTGGAAGACTAATCCTGAGCTGTTTTTTGTGAAATATGAAGAAGCTTCTATCCCTTTTGTTGGTATACTGGTCGAGGTAAAACCTTTTA
>NW_004524849.1:204416-206541 GCF_000260255.1 Octodon degus | reverse complement strand
GGGAGTGTAATTCAGTGGGAAGACCCTGGGTTCAAAACCCAGTACCACTGACAACTCAAACTTAGACATATATAGTAAATAATATAGAAGGAGATACACAATTCCTTTTGGGATTATTAAAAATTGTTTAAGAAGTAGACTTTGGGGGCTGGGGAGATAGCTCAGTGGCATAAGCGCCTTCCTGGCAAACTCAAGGTTCTGAGTTTGATCCCTGGTACCAAAAACAAAAAAGTAGTAGACTTTGAAACACTGGTGATATTTTATGGGATGTGTATGCAGATTATTCTCTACGTTGATTGTTAGAGAAGGCCAACAATTAAAAGAAACTTTATCATTATTTCATGTATGAAAAAAATCCTCATATATGAATTTGAATGAATAGGGTTTACCTATATTTGAAACTATAATTTTCAATATTTATCTTAGGTAACTTGTAAACCATACCAGGACTCATCGTCTTGTTTTGAAGTTACTGTTTCTGTTGCGGAGCCGTTTTCTTCTAACATTGCCAACATTCCACGGGACTTGGTTGATGGGGTTTTGGAGGAACTGGAGTACAATGTGCCTCTCTTGGAAGTGTATCCCATTGAAGGACAAGGGGCAGATGTATGGGATATTGCTCTGGCCTTGGAAGTTGTCAGGTAAAAATGCTTTTTAATTCTGAAAGTTAAAATTACCATGTTCAAAAATTTACTTCATCTGTAAGTTTTTCTCATAGAAGCACTTTACAAATATCTGTGGATTTAATTTTTACTCTTTGATAGATTGAATTTATTCATTGTAATTGGCATAATGTGTTTGGAACTCTTCCAGTTAACACTTAATTACCAAAGTATTATGTATGGCTAATGGAAAATATGCTTTTATTTGGCGGAACCAGGGATTGAACTCAGGCCCTTGCACTTGCCAGGGAAGTGCTTATTATTCCACTGAGCCATCTCCCTGGCCCCCAATATGCTATTTTTTGATCTTGCATTTTTATAAGAGCTGAGTTCACCTCTTTCCGCCATCTTCCCATGCCACCATAGTGGTGCACATGAATATCCAGCGCTTAAAATAGAGGCGAATGCCAGTACTCCAAAGTCATCGTCTGGTTTCTAACTGATGAAGAAGCATGGTTTGATATCATTGATGATCACAGGGCTGGAAAAATTGTTGTGAACCTCACATGTAGGTGAAACAAGTGTGGCGTAATCAGCCCCAGGAAGGATGTGCAACTGAAAGACCTGGAAAAATGGCAGAATAACCTGCTCCCACCTTAGTTTGGTTTCATTGTATCAACCTCCACTGGCATCGTGGATCACCAAGAAGCGCAAGGAGAGGAAAACGCACAGGAGGGAAAGTCCTGGGAGTCTTTTTCTAAGGATGTAAAACATATAAATAAAGTACCTCAGTGGGGAAAAAAAAAAGGAAAGCTGAGTTTAAAAGAGTTCCAGAAATGAGTAACATTGATATCTGTTCATATGTAAGCTTCTTAAATATAGTAACTTTTACTTCTACACTTAAGAACATTATAAATACTAGATGTCATCATCTACATTATGCTTTTGGTTTGCTTTTTGAAATGGAATCTTGTTGGGCTCAAACTCACGGTTCTCTCTACCCAGCTTCTCAAATAAGCGTCAGTACAAGCGTGCCCAGGCCATGGCTTGTCAGGAATTTGTAAAGTAGGGAGCTATTTATAAATCCAATGCAGAGTGCTTTTTGCCTTTTGTTAACTATTGTTGTTTCTCTTTCCCAAAGTACAAATTTTGTCATATATTATACATTATCCTTTTATTGAATGAAATCTTAGGCAAAATCTATGAAATTTAGAATCTGAATTTTAAAGTCCCACTTCCAGAAATATTTTTTAATATGCACTAATCTAAGATAGCATCCAGATCATCTGCTATTTAAAGTTTTACCTATCATTATTAGTTCACTGAAATCTCACTTAAGTACTTTTCTTAAGATTTGAGAGCCATGTGGTAGCCAGGTGTCGTGGTGCAAGCCTTTGGTCCCAGCACTCAGGAGGCTGAGGCAGGAAGGATTGTTGCAAGTTTGAGATCAGCCTGGGCTACAAGGTGAGCTCGAGGCTAGCCTGAACTGTCTCAAAAAGGCAAGGAAGGGCTGGAGAGATGGC
>NW_004524849.1:198661-204316 GCF_000260255.1 Octodon degus | reverse complement strand
CTGGCCTTGAGTTCACTTTGTAGCCCAAGTTGGTCTCGAATTTGCAATGATCCTTCTGCCTCAGTCTCCTGAGTGCTGGGATTACAGACTTGAAAAGGATGCCTTTAGTATAATTGTCAGTTCTAAGCTTTCATTTAAGTTGTTGCTCTTTAGATTTATAGACTAAATATTGTGAACCATTTGATGTCGTAAGTTTGGTTCCTTTACAGCCAGTTACTGTTATATTGGAAGTTATATTTAGAATCCCCAGTGGTACCCCACCCGAGACAGACGTCTGCCATCTATGACACTGGTTACTTTATATGCTACTTGAAAACATTTCAAAATTCTATGCTCTGTAGAGAAGTTAGTGGCGCATATATATAAGATATAGAGATTCCAAAAAGAATCTAAAAGAAGCTTCAGTTAATTTTTGAACAATATTTATTTATTTATTTTGAAGTTTGTTCTTTAGAGTTTGATTAGCTTTTACCTGAATCATGTATAGCTTTTCTGGACGTTTTTTCATTTGAATAAAATAAGAGAACGTGGCCTATATTGGTGGCTTTAACATTTTTTAGTGGTATAAGCGTGGGAGTTTTCCGAGCAGATTTTGTTTTGGTGGTGGGAGTTGGGAAGGCTTTGGGATTTTTGCAGACAGAAGTGGTGCTGCTTCTACTTGTACATCTTTTTGTTTTGTTTTGTTTTTTCCTAATTTCAGGGGGCCTGCCCATTAGCTCAGGTGTTAAGAGCCTGCTGAAACAAAGCAGTCAGGCTCAGGACGCTGTGGTTCGATCCCTGTGTCCTTGAGCCAAACCAGACCTGCCCTGAAGCTGGGGGGCGGGGAGAGGGGCCGCAAAAAACAAACAAACAAACAAAACTCCTCTTAATTTCTACACATGCGAGAAAGAGAAAGCATGCAATACTTTTCTTTCTATCCTGCAAATGACATAATTCTGTTCTCTCTGGGGCTAAATACTGTTCTGTTGTGTGCATATTACAGACTGCATTTTGTATCCACTCATCTGTTGATGGCACAAGGGCTGCTTTGTGCCTTAGCTGTTGGGACCCTCCTGGCTCAGCCTCCCAAGGATTAGGATTATGGGTTTGTTATTGTGCTTGGCTTCTACGCTTTTTAATTATGTGGTAGTAAAACAAGGTAGTGCTGCACACATCAGACTTTTTATTTTTTAGTCTATTTCTGCTCCTTTTGTCTGGAACTGAAACACCAAAAACTATATATGTTTTTGTTCTGAAGTAATAATTCATTCTTATGGGCTCCAGCATCATTTTCCTTAGACACATTATTATTTTTCTTAGACACATTACTTTCCTGTTGTCACTACCACAAACATGGTGGGTTAAACAACAATTCTGTTATCTTACAGTTGTTTAGGGCATAAGAGTGGCACAGGCCTGTCTGGGCAAAATCAAAGTGTAACCAGAGCTGCATACCTTCCTGGAGACTGGGGGACTCTGTTTCTCACCGTTCCCAGCTTCTAGAAGTTGCCACTCTTTCCCATGTTCCATCTCTCTGGTTCCCTGGAGAATGGACAAGTGCTCCCCTCTTGGGACATAACACCAATTCTGTCATCAGGGCGCATAAATGTGGGTCTGTCAGACCCTTGTTTATTCTTTAGAATATTTCTATTGTTGAATTATTAATTTTGATTTTATGAGTTTTTATTATATTGAATGAGTACTTAATAGGAAATCTTGCCTTTATTTTATTTATTTATTTATTTATTTATTTATTTATTTATTTATTTTGGTGAAACCAGGGATTGAACTCACACCCTTGCGCTTGCCAGGGAAGTGCTTATTGTACTGAGTGTTTTTGTTTTTTTTTTTTTTGCTCCGAATGCCTTCAAGGCATGACTGGCTGGCTTGTGTTGTGGGGATAGAACCACAGCAACCTGAGCCTGACTGCTTTGTTGAAGCAGCCACTTAAAGAACTGAGCTAAGGGGCAGGCCCCCAGTGCTTATTCTGCTGAGCCATCTCCCCGGCCCCATTATTTTTTGTACTGGGAATCTAACTCAGGACCTTATGCTTGGCAGGCGGGCACTGTACCTGCCGATATAATCCCTGCTGTGTTTAACAGGAAAAGAATCACAAAAATGAAGTATTGAGTTTTTAGTATTTATTGAGTATTCATAAAAAGCATCAAAATTTTCAACATTGACTTTTTTTTGATATACTAAGATTCTTATATAACTATAGTGAAAATAGCACTTTACACACACACAAAAATTTATATCACACCTAAGGCCATCTACACATGTGACAACATACACATGTATCACATTGACAGCACATGTGTTCTGTTTTCCTGTTTTTTTTGTTTTGTTCTGTTATGTTTTGTTTGCTCTTTTTGAGACAGGGTCTGGCAATGCATTTCAGACTGGCCTTGAGCTCAATTTGTAGCCCGAGCGGCCTCAAACTCATAGCAATCCTCCTGCCTCAGCCTCCAGAGTGCCACCATGCCTGGCCTTTCTGATCTTGTTGTGGGACTTACTGAGCATCCCAGGGGTCCTGTTGTTTTTTCAAGAGGTTCTTATATAGTGTGGTTTTTTTTTTTTTTTTTGGAGAACCAGGGATTGAACTGAGGCCCTTGCGCTTGTCAGGGAAGCGCTTATTCTACTGAGTCATCTCCCCGGCCCCTATAGTGTGTATTAAACAAGAATATAAAATATAAATAAAATAACTTATTAAATTCTTAATATATATTGTGCATTTAGAATAAGCATCAACATTTTCACACCAGTGTTTACTTGTTTACAAAACCTAAGAGATAATATCAAAAATATAAACCTTTGTGAACTACAATGTAAAGAAAAGTGTCACAGAAATAAGCCTTGCTTCAATGGCACACCCGAGGCAGTCTTTACATGTCCGTGACAGTTTCTTGTTCCGTACACAAGTATCAGTTACACTGCTAGCTCAGGTGATGGCATATGTCAGTTACACTGCTAGCACGTGTGTTTTGTTTTCCTGTACTTTCTTGTAGGGGAAGTTGACATCTCTTCTGTTTTCCTGTTGTTATAGTAGGTCTTTGTGATGCTGTGCCTGCGTGTTCACCTGTCGGCTCCCCAGTGTGCTCCAGTTTTTTTTGTGTAGTTCCCTGGACAGAAACATTTCATTTTTCCTCTGCTGTACATGGTCTTTTATGAGCTCCAGTTCCAGTCCTCTTAAGAAAATTTCTGTGATGTTTTTCACTTGTTATTTTCTTTATAAAGTATCAAACTTTATGCCACACATATTTAGGATAGAGCAAAACACAACCATTGGCCAGTGCTTTGTGTTTTGAGTGATATCAGAGTTGCTGCCGAACTCAACAACAACAGCTACTCCGCCTTTGGTTTTGTTTTAGAAGTTTCCATCCCAGGCTTTTGTTTTGTGAAGATTTTCCTATCCGTATTTCCATCATGGTGCGGTGTTGACATCAGCATTTGCAGTTCGCTTTTCTTTGCCATGTACAAGAGCAATGCTATAGCTTCCTGAAATTCAAGATTGTGCTGCATAATTCTCTGATTTGAAATTGCAACATTTTGTTTTATTTGGAATTTCTTCTTTGTTCCCACATATGTATAGTTCCTATGCTGGTCAACTTGTGCTCTATTTATTAGCAAACACAACCTCAGTTTGGAATTGGTAAACCAATTGTCGAATGTCACATTCCACTTAATTTGGGAGATGAAAGCACCAAATCTGTTCACAACATCATTTGGCTTTTTACTATATGAATAATATTAATATATATAAAAATAATATAAATGAATATAAAATAATATAAATAAATATAATCTAAATTGGCAGCATAATAAGTCTTCGTATCTACAAAGACATAAACTTTTATGCTGTATTTTGACCCCTTGCTTTTCCGTAAGTGTTTTACCTTCATGTGGTCACCATGAGAAATCCTTGCTAAGTACCACAGACGTGTGAATGCTTTCAGTTCGGCTTGTGATGTACTACAATAAATATATTTTAGCATATGGCTATTGGTGCATACAGAACATTCTACTTGCATTTTGGCTTTTGTGTGTCTCACAGCATCTTGCAGCATTTCATCTGTTACAGTTTCTAACACTGGCAGTGCTTTCACCTTCACTATATTTTCAGACCTAGTTCTAACATTGAATTTTTCGATTTGCTTGTGTAGCCATTTCCCAACATTTCACTTAGTTAAATATATACTGACAGTGCTATTTACTTTATCATCTGAATCAAAGAGTTCTGCATTTCCTGTGTCTGTCTTAGTTGATTCTTGCACCATTTCACTGTCACAGGAACTTTAGGTCTTCATGGCCAATGTCAGAGTCATCATCATCATCATCATCATCAAACCTCGCATCATCACTCTTCTGTTACGAAAGCGAATATTTTACCTTAATGGAAGATCTTCTTTTGGGAGCAACTGAAGGTGGAGATTGGTCATGTGTGTTAGGGCAGAACAGGGCCAGAGTGCCTCAAGCAGTCACGCTACCTCATTCTTGAGAAAAGCATCCTGTGTGGACAATTTCAGTCATTAGTGGCTAGGCAACCTTGTGTTTCATCATTCTAACTTTGCAAGAGTATAAATGCCCCTATTGTTGCTGTTCAAGTCCTTTGCCCATCAAGCCAAGAGGCCTCAACTTGACCTCAGTCTGTCTCTTATCTGTTTTCTAAATCCCCTGTTGTTTTTTTCTGGGGACCCCAGAGAGACTGAGTGCCAACAGTCTTCATCACCCATGCATGAGTAACCTGGGGATTCACTTTTTTTTTCTTTCAGCTTTTTTTTTTTGGCGGAACCGGGGATTGAACCCAGACCCTTGCGCTTGCAAGGGAGGCGCTTCTTCTACTGAGCCATCTCCCCAGCCCCTGGGGATTCACTTTTGACCTCCTTCAAAACTTGTAAGGGGCCGGGGAGATGGCTCAGTGGAATAAGTGCTTCCCTGGCAAGTGCAAGGGCCTGAGTTCAATCCCCGGTTCCGAAAAAAAAAAACTTGTAAATCTGGTTTTTAATGAGTTACTATACCGAATTGGATTACTTATACTATAAAAATCAAAAGAAAACTTTAAAAAACAAATCTAGAGTGGTAGGGCTCAACTGGACCCTCTGTGATGCTCGGGTAAATATATGCAAACAGGTGCATACGACATAAGGTGGGTAAAAAATTCTGTTCACCATTTTGCCACTCATGTACAGTCCTTGCTGTTTGTCATACCAAGTGAATAAATACGTAGATTGCTTCCTGTATCACTCAGAGAAAGGTACTGAGACACACAGCTCACTATCATTACACTAAAGTACAAATTTACAATAGAAAAGGGGTAGGCCTGCTGGACCCAGTTTTATGTACCTAGGGTTTTAAAGGATTCATGTAATTAGGATGAGTTATTCATGATAACTTCTTGTCCCAGTGTTATATCACACCTAAAATTCCCTTTTGTCATGTAATATACTCATACTAGACTAGTAGTGAGACCTAAGCACCATGTAGACCCATCCCTAAAATACAGAAAAAAAAAACAAAACTTCAAAATACTGTTGGGACCGGGGAGATGGCTCAGTGGAATAAGTACTTCCCTGACAAGCACAAGGGTCTGAGTTCAATCCCTGGTTCTGCCAAAAAATAAATAAAAATAAAAAATAAAAATTACTGTTACTTCATCATGAAATTCTATGAAAATCA
>NW_004524849.1:181650-187156 GCF_000260255.1 Octodon degus | reverse complement strand
GTTCAGGGTCTCATTGCTAGGTCAGACTCATAGTGATCCACCTGTTTACAGCTCCCAAGAGCTGGGATTACAGGAGCACACCACCATGCCCAGTCTCAGTTGCTGTCTCAGCGCGCCCTGGGGGCGGGGCTGGCATGGCAGGCAGGGGATCAAACTATTCTTTAAATTCTAAACCACTGTATAGGCTGTTGTTTACTATCATCTTAATTTGGTTTATTGTAGGTTTTTTTATGATTTTCTTTGGAGAGATTGGGATGATGAAGAAAGCTGTGAGAATTACCCTGCTCTTATTGAAGAAAGAATTAATCTGTAAGTACAGTTTGGAAAGCTACGAAACACATTATAAGGGAGAAACATCATAACCGTAATCGTACTTCGCAGGTGGTGTGACATGCAGGATGGAACAATACCTGCTCCAATCGCACAGCGCTTTAAGAAAACCTTGGAGAAATACAAAAAGAAGCGCATCGAGCTCATCGAATACCAGAACAATATTAAGGAAGACCCATCTGCAGCAGAGGCTGTGGAGTGCTGGAAGAAGTACTACGAAATAGTAATGCTCTGTGGATTATTGAAAATGTGGGAAGATTTACGCCTTCGGTAATAATTTACTGTATTTTAAGTACAAATAAAAGATTACATTATTATTTTATTATAACCATATCTATCTATATATATTAATACCATACATGTTTGCTTCATTAAAATAGACTATAAAATTAGATGTCTAATTTATGAGCTAAGCACAAGGGTACAATTATAAATATTGGAAAATTATTTTTATATCAACTGAACTGAAATCATTGATATCATTTGGTTTTTCTCTTCTGTTTTTTGTTTTAGTTTGTTTTTTTCTGTACCAGAGATTGAACTGGGAACCGTGTGCTTGCCAGGCAGGTGCCCATGCAGCTGAGCTTTCTCCTTAGCACTGTTTTGAACTGGTGTCACTTTTACAAAAAAAAAACAACTCATAAATATAGCCAACATCTTTTATATTTGCCTTTTTAAAGCATAAGAAAGGTAGAGGTATAGATCTCTTTTGGGTATACTAGGTGAAGTAAATAAGGGAGAGTTGATTAATTTGACTCTCTCATAATATCAGCTTCTCTAACCAAAATAAATTGATAACAGGTTCTGATGATAAAACAATACAGAATTAATCAACATCATTTTCTAGTATACTTAAAAATGCACTCAGATATTCTACTATGAAGTGAAGAATGTATGTTTTACATAATGGGAAAAGTTTTTTTTTTGTTTTTTTTTTTTGGTATTTTGGGGAAGGGTCTACAGGGTGTTCACGTTCTCACTACTAGATTGGACTAATAGTGATTCTTCTGTTTACAGCCTCCCAAGAGCCGGGATTATAGGTGTGCCACCATGCCCAGTCTCAATGTCCTTCTTAGCATGCCCGGGGGGCAGGGCCAGCACAGCAGGCCTGAGGATTGAACCCCCAGCCCCTGCGCCTGCTTGTAGTCGCTTTAATCCACTGAGCTATTTGAAAAAACAAAATTCTTGTTCACAATCTTTTCCTCTTTTTTTTTTTTTTTTTTTTTTTGCTATTTCATGGAAATTTCATTTTTTAAAGACTCAAGACGCATAGCGATTTTCTTGTTTGCAGCCTCCCAAGCAGGCGCGTGCCATCACACCCAGTCTCAACACTGTCTCAGCAAGCCCTGGAAGCAGGGCTGGAATGGCAAGCCTGGGATCGAACCTTTGTCCCTGTGTCTGCCTAAACAGGTGCTTTAATCTGTTGAGCTCTCTGGCCGGCCCTTCATGGAAATTTTAATCTGAAAAATTTAATAATTCAGATATTTAATATAAACCAATAATTTATATTTCTATTCAATATTCACAATTAGTGGAATTAGTCTTAACAATTCTTAATCATTAGATCCAAAAACATCACACAAGAAAAGTTACCATATGCCCCTCAACCCTCCAAAACCAACATACTTATTTTAGTAATATTCAGATAACATAGGTGAAGTAGTATTAAATTTTCTTTTTGGAAAGGAAGTTTGATACATAAGTGACCCTTTAATACCTGCTTTGGGTCCCCTTTTTCAGATTGACTCTCCCCATAACCTCTGGACCCTCCATACCTTGAACTAGTTGATAACTCACGAGGAACAGGACATACCTTATCCATAGAAGATGGCATCCCTCGTTCTTGTCTACCACCATGCTCATAGCCTCTTGAATAAATATTATTTCCAATGCTTGGATATTTTTCCCCGTTTCTGCCATAGTATCCCTTATGCTGTTAGAGTCTGCTTCTATGATAGCGACTGCTTCTATCTTGTATCTGAGTCTCTCTCGTAGATATTGCTCCTCAGGCGTACCAGTAACTCTCATATGCAACTCTGTATGTGCCGCCACTTGCATGTTCAGAATAGTCTCTAACTCATCTCCCACCATAGCCATCACTGTAGTGTTTCGAGGATGTTCATCTGGAGAGCAGTAATGGCCACATGATGGTATTCCCAGCCTCTAGGTGGTAAGACATGATTTTGTTGTATCGGGACCTTACATAAACTCTGCTGAATAACTGTTTTTAGCAGAGCAACTTTCATGTCTTGGTGTTACATAGTCATTTCTCTGAGAAGAAACTGGCTCTGTGTGGTGTACCTCCAACATTCTCTCCCCCATGTGATTCTGGACCTTGTGTTCCCACCCAACTAGTGCTTTGGGAAAGAGCAAAAGAAGATCTTTTGGAAGGAGGACCTCCATGTCATGAATAAGGACTTCTTTTAAATGGAAAAAGTCCTCTAGAAGAACTCATGTTGAGATTATGATTATATCCTCTATCACCCAAGCGTCCTCCTTCATGTGGAGGACGCCCTCTTGCTCCATCATTTTTGCCTCTTCCATGTCTCACACTTCTCATAGGGCCTCTATTTCTTGAGCTTATTAGCACCATCTTCACTTATTAGCACTTTCAGAAGACTGTTTGTTTTCTTGTTGTGCTTTTGTCTTTCCATTCAAAGACTTTTTGTAATGTCTTTGGCAGCAGCCTTCGCATCTACAGGTCTTTCCAAGGTAATAAAAAGCGAAGCTTCTGGACTTCTTGGTTTCTCAATCCTTTATCAAAAGAACTTCTGCTGTGGGTCCAAATGATCGAAGTACTGCTTCAAGAGTTTTCATTGGTCTTTGTGTTGAGGCCTCCTATAAACAGCTTCTCAAGCCAATCAGCTACCATCATCTTACTTCTTTTACAGTTTTCAGAGATCTTTCTTTAGTCCTTCAGAAAGAGAAAATCACGGTTGAAGTCTGATGGACAGTCTTGAATGGAGCCAGTGGAATTCACATGAGTTCATACTAATCCGTGTAACCCCTTTTCCTGTGTTCCATCCTAGCACGTTTGCTACTCTTAGGAATTCTTAGCCATTACTAGCATAAATCTTTTTGTGTTTTTCTCTAAGGTTTTTTTTTTTGTTTGTTTGTTTGTTTTGTGGAACTGGGGATTTGACTTATTTTTGCTTACTAACAATCCCATTCCAGTGCCTATTTTTGATATTTCATTACTCTTGGGATTATTGTCGTAAACCTTGAGAGAACTGTGAGAAATCACAGATTTAAAAAATCTACTTATCTAGAAATCTGTAAATTTAGCAAAAATTTGGAGGGCTTTTTTTTTTTTTTTGGTGTTTTTGTCTTTTGGTACCAGGAATGGAACTCAAGGACCTTGCGCTTGCTAGGCAGGTGCTTATGCCACTGAGCTAGCTATCTCCCTGGCCCAGTAAAAATTAAATTTGAATATAAGTTATCATCACTAGATTTGAGATGGCATAGAACATAGATATCTTCCCAACTGAGGAATGGATAAAAAAGATGTATTTTTTACTCAATGGAGTATTACTCAGCTATAAAAAAGATGAATTTGAGGCTTTTGTAGATAAACGGATGCACCTAGAGACTGTATTGGTAAATGAAATAAATCAGACCTACATGTGCAAACATCATATTGTTTTGCTAATGTGAAACCTGAAAGAATAAATAAAATCTGAGAAAATTTTCACAATAAATACTGTGAAAGGGAAAGAATTTGTTCAATGGTAAGTGAAAACTGAGCTGAGAAAAAGAACAAAAGAAAGGAAAAAGATATATTTATGTAACTATATGCAGGATAATTGGGATAATTGTACTGCTGATCTCTGCTGCTCTTTTGAAAGGAGCAGTTAATGCTTAAACTTTTTTCTTTTTCTTTTTAATTTCTTACAACTTTTTTTTTTTGTTTTAACTATTTATTTATTGATTTATTTATTTGGTACAGGGTCTGGTATGCAGCTCAGAGTCAGTGAGCCCCCTGTAGTGAGCCTCCCCAGTGCCGGGGTTACAGGCATGTGCCACCACGCCCAGTTTCGGTGGCCGACAGGGCACTCAGTACTGGGGATCAAAGCCAGGTCCTTTCCAGGCAGATGCTTAGACTGATGAGCTATCTCCTTGGCCCTGTTTTAACAAATTTTGCACATTAGTATTTGCTAACCTAAACAACTAATTTGAAAATAACATACAATATAGCAATCATTGTTGAATTCCTGTTTAGTGAAATTTTGTATCATTTGTAATGCTTTTTTATTTTACTGTCTTGTATTGTTTAAAAAATAAAATAAGGACAACAAAAGAACATAGATATCTCCCATTTTAAAATTTATAATCTCGCTGGGTATGGTGGCGCACATGTATAATCCCAGAAGGATCACTGCGAGTTTGAGGCCAGCCTGGGCAACATAGTAAATTTAGATCAGCCTAAATGACAGTACAAGACCTTGTCTCAAAACACTAAAAAGGGCCAGCCAAATAGCTCAGTGGATTAAAGCGCCTGCAGGCAGGCGCAGGGCCCAGGAGCTCAATCCCCTGGCCTGCTCTGCTGGCCCCACCCCTGGGTGCACTGAGATGGTGACTGAGACTGGGCGTGGTGGTGCGTGCCTATAATCCCAGCTCTTGGGAGGCTGTAAACAGGAGAATCACTATTAGTCGGCTCTAGTAGTGAGACCCTGAATGCCCTGTAGGCCCTTCCCTAAAATGCAGAAAGAAAAAAAGCACAAAACAACAATAACAAAACTCCTTATAATCACAGACTAGCTTCAGGAACTATGGAATGAATGGATTAATCAAACTGGCCACCAGGTAACAATTATAAAACTTGGACCAAATCTATGAAGAGTATATGATTCTTGGAAAAAGCTATAAAATGACCAAGGCAACCATGAAGTTTGTCCCTGAAATTGATTTATCCTTGGATGGGCAAGATAGGGGAATTTGTGACTGTTTGATCTGAAGTGGATCCCAGAGGCTCTCAGTTCTGGCAGCAAAAGATTACTGTTACTGTTTTGAGATGACAAAAGGACTGAGTGGCTAGATGGTACATCCCAAAACTAAGCTGCAAAAAAGCCAAGTCCCAAGATTGGAGCTTAAGCCCCACCTAGATCCTTGGTTGACTCCTTGTTACTGGGAGGAGAGACAGACAAGGAGGAACAGAAACCAGGCTAAAAAGGAATAG
>NW_004524849.1:180545-181550 GCF_000260255.1 Octodon degus | reverse complement strand
GGAGACATTTGGGAGAAACATGTTTTAAAAAGAAAAAATAGGCATTTAAAGTTAACAGTGTCAGAAAAGACAAGAGGAAGTGTCTGCCAGGTCGGGGTATGCAGCTCAGTGGTGGAGAGCCTGCCTAAGTGTGCACGGGGCGTAGGATGTGATCCTCTGTGCCACACATGCACACACACGTGCATTCACACAAGCATCCACAAGCCCAGAAGCACAGCCTCCATGATGGGAACATTCCAAGAAATAACAACTTTGGAAATTAAGAGTTGATATGAAAGGCTAAAATGGCATTAGAAGCACTGAAAAAAGTTGAGTAGATGTCACGTAAGCTAAAGCTAAAAGGCCAAGAAGTGGAAGGCAGTAAAGGAGAGGAATTAAGAGACATCCAAATAAATGTTCCAGAGGTAAGGAAAGAAGAAAAGAGTGTATTATCAGCCAGGGTTCTCTAGAGGAACAGAACAACAACAAAAAAAGTGTAACTATGAGGGGATTTATGAATTGGCTGGCACAATTAGAGGCTGAATAGTCATGTTATGTCTTTGTCTACCTGTGGGCCACTGAGTTGGGGCGGCCAGTTACTAGTTACTCAGTCCAAAGAAGCTGGAAGCCTCAGAATAGGAGGACTAAGGTTGTAGTTCTGGTCCAAAGCTGAAGGCCTGGAAACGCCCTGGAGAGTTGCTCGTGCAAGTGCACCTTCAGGGGCCAGAAATCTGAAGAGCAGTGGCAGCAAAAAAAAGATGTCCCTGCCTAAGAAGTCTGGTGCGCGTGTGCTCCAGCCCCCAGCTTATTGGATGATGCTAACCAGGTTGAGGTAGGTTTCTTCCTTCAGTTCTCTGACCTGCATGCCAGCTGTCTCACAGACACACTAGAGTGTGCTTCAGCGGTGTTCTAGGGGTCGGGGTGTAGCTCAGCAGTGCTGCACCTGCCCTGCAAGCATGAGGTCCTGAGTTTGATTCCTGGCACCAAGAAAACATCAGTGTTCTAAGTAGTTCTCAATCCATAGAA
>NW_004524849.1:178838-179310 GCF_000260255.1 Octodon degus | reverse complement strand
ATGCCTTCTGCCTAAGCAGGTGCTTTAATCCGCTGAGCTATCTGGCCAGCTCCTAGATTCTCAAAGGCAGTAGAGATCTATGAAACTAGATTTGTTGTGATTTTGTTATTTAACAGTAAAGTATGCTAGGTGTTGGTGGCACACACCTTTAATCCTAGCTCTCAGGAGATTGAGGCAGGAGGATCTTTTTGAATTTGAGGCCAGAGTAGGCTACATGGTGAATTCAAGCCTGAACTACATGGTGAGACCATGTCTCAAACACAATTAAAAAAAATCATCTGCATCTGAGTATTTGGATATTATCGTACGAGTGGTTGGAAGGCCAGTCGAGTGTGGGTTTGTGATGCTGGGGGCAGGCTGGGCACGTATGAGACAACTGTTCTTACCTTTCAGCGGGAAGTCGGTATACAGTGCACACCTTCAGTTAGCAATATAAGATATTATTTAAATACATGTTAAAATAACAGGCAAA
>NW_004524849.1:177627-178738 GCF_000260255.1 Octodon degus | reverse complement strand
TAAGTGGCTGCCTGGCAAGTGCAAGGTCCTAAGTTCGATCCCCAGTGAGGAAAAAAGAAAGAAAAAAACTCCATTTAATTCCAAGGAAGCCGTGGAGCAGGAAACCTCATTTATTGCTGGTGGAGATGCAGAATGGTATAGTCACATTGAAAGAGAGTTTGGAAATATCCTAAAAAATTGAACTCTTATCATATGACCCAACAACCATGTTCCTCATACATACCCAAGAGTTGAAAATTAATGTCCAACAAAAACCTGCACATAGATTTATATAGCAGTTTCATTCATAATTGTGGGGCTAGGGAGATAGTTCAGTGAAATAAGTGCCTGACAAACACAAGGTCCTGATCCCTGGTACCAGGAAAAAAATAATTGCCAGAAGTTGGAAGCAACCAAGATGTCCTTCAGTAGGACATGAATGCATACATACACTGTAGTATATCCAGACAATTGAATTATTCAACACTAAAAAGAATAGATTTATCAAACCATGAAAATACATGGATGAAACTAAAGTTCATATGACTAAGTCGAAGAAGCTGATCTGAGAAGTATGCATGCTTTATGACTATCTGACATTTTGGAAAGGGCAAAAATTACAAAGGCAGTAATATGAGGTTGCCGAGGGTTAGGAGAAAGGGGGGATAAGTAGGCAAAGTATAGAGGATTTCTAAGACAAACTTCTCTATTGAGTCTACAGTGGTGGCTATGTGGCACTGTACATTTATCCAAACCCCTATAGAATGGTTAATACCAAGAGTTAATCATAATGTAAATTATATGCTGGGTAACAATGATGTGTCTGTGAATACTCATTAATTGTAAGGAGTGTGCCACCTTGGTGCTGGATGTCGACAGTGAGGAGAATGGATGTGCGGGAGCAAGGGATATATGGGAACTCTGTGTGCTTTTTGCTCAATTTTGCTGTGTATCTACACTTTCTCTAAAAATAGTCTATTTTCTAAAACCTCAAGAATGGGAAGTGTATATTGACGGAAAGACATCAGTGTGCCTAGCAGTGTATATAGAAGGTTTGCTGCTGAGATGAGTGAGGGATTGCTGTGGTGGAAGTGATCCACATCGTGATTGTTGTGGAGTCAGGCATGTTCAT
>NW_004524849.1:175011-176717 GCF_000260255.1 Octodon degus | reverse complement strand
GACAGTAATAAGAGCCTGCTGTTACACTGACTTTTTTGTGACTTTCTTTTGGAGATACTTAAATGCATATGAGACAGGAAGAAGGAAATGTAAAAAATAGAGGAGAAAGGGTAGAACTAATTAGAAGTGCCAGATAGCAAATAATAGAAAAACAATTCTGAGAAGTTAGAATAATTCTCCTAGGAGGACAATAGCTAAGTATTCTTCAGGGACCATATCCTTTGAACCAAAGCAATCTGTTAATTGAACAGTGTATTTACAATTAGCTGTGTCGCAAAGTGCTTTCATGCTTCAGTGTCGCAGGATGTAGCTCATCTCCACTTCGTGTGAGTCTACAACTCAGTGGACTGTGAAGGCGCAGTCAAGAAAATTCCCTCCTACGTCGGTAAGTGGAGGTGGATGAGACAGTTGTTACAGGGAGATTCATGCAGATTTCCAGGTACAATTCATTAAAAGAAAAGATTTTTAGAGTTTAGTGCTTTAAACAGTTGTCTAAAAGATCTTAATATCACGCTGCTCTGAAGTTGTTCATTGCCCTCAAAAAGCTTAGTTACTGAAACCTACTTTTAGCAGATACTTAGTACTAAGTTTTAGTTAAGGATAGGTGGAGTGTTTGCCATAAATTTAACCACAAATAAATATTTTTAATTATAGAATTCATGGTCCTTTTTTCCCAAGAATTCTGCGACGTAGGAAAGGAAAAAGAGAGTTTGAAAAGGTTGTAACACATATTGTAGCAAAGGTGATGACTACTGAAATGGTAAGAAATGCATTTTATTTGTTCGTTTAGGTTGTTAGCTGCGTGGAATTAGAAAAGAAGCTCCCTGAAAGTGAACTCTGACTTAGTAATGCCGTACTTCCCGTATTGTACCCAGCTCAGTGATTGCCATATAGATACTAAATAAATGTTGACAAACATTTACTGAGTCCTAGTCTTGTTGGCAGGTATTATGCTGGTTGCCATGGTAAGAAACTGTCTTTGCAGTTGTCTTCATTTATAATTATCTGAATTACTGTGAGAAGGAAGCATTATCAAATGCAACTGAAATCTTTTAGATTTACCTTTGAGGTTGATGAAATATTTTAGTTTGATAGTTGTCATAGCCATGTATGTTGCCTTTAATAACTTTCATAACTTTGAAGACTCCTCATAATTTTAATACTCTCCCTGTGAGTTGTTTTAAGCTTTAAGCTGTTTTTCCCACATGCATTATATATGGTCTTTTTTTTTTTTGTACCAAGAATCAAACTCTGGGCCTCACACTTGTGAGGCAGGCCCTGCGCAGCTGAGCTACATCCCTGGCCCTCCATCATATTTATGTTGGGATCATTGCAAGTTGTTAGTGGGAGGACATTAGGCTTTGTATTCAGCCGAATGTTCGAATAACCTTGGGCTAGTTATTCGTGTGACCTTGGGCAGGGTGTATGAACTATAATTCTCTTATTTGTAACATGCTTAAAAAGATCTATCTGTCTGTCTGTCTGTCTATCTATCGATCTATCTGTCTATCTTACTGGTTGAGCGCATGAACTCAATCCAAATTGCTTAGATTCCTGGTTTTGCCACTTACTACGTATGCAATTTTCAAGAAGTTACTTAATTCCTTTGTGCATTAGTTCCTCACATATAGAGTGGGGATAATAGTACTATGTCCCATGTTCACAGAGTTGAACCTGGGTGTGGTGGTACATGCCTGTAATCCCAG
>NW_004524849.1:151687-174756 GCF_000260255.1 Octodon degus | reverse complement strand
CTCAGTAATTGTTTGCTCCTCATTCCAGGGTGTGAACTAGTTGAACGAACACGTGTCCTCCTAGGTTTGGAAGAAAGAGTGGTCTCTTCACTGCTCAGTGCAGGCTCCTGTGGTGGTCCTTCTTTAAGTCTATCGACAGTATAGTATACCAGTGAGGAACCAGGTCTTTTTGTTTTTTTAGATACCTCATTATGTTGATCAATCTCAGCCTCCAGAGTAGCTGGGATTACAAGTGTCTATCACCATGCCCTGCTAAACATAACAATCAGAATTAAGGGCTGACCAGATAGCTCCTCAGATTGAGGTGCCTGCCTGCTTAGACAGACACAGGGGCCTGGTGTTCGATCCCCAGCCTACTGTGCTGGCCCTGCCTACAGGGCGTGCTGAGACAGTGATTGAGACTGGGCATGGTGGCACACTCCTATAATCCCAGCACTTGGGAGGCTGAAAACAGGAAAATCACTACAAGTTTGATCTATGTAGTGAGACCCTGTCCTAAATACATTAAAAAATCAAAATTAGCTGGGTGTGGCTACACATGCCTATAATCCCAGGAGGTTTTACTGCGAGCCTGAGGCCAGCCTTGCGCTACATAGTGAGTTCAAACCATCCTACAGTATAAAGCGAGACCCAGTCTCAAACAAAACAAAACACAAAAAGGAAATTATAAAAATCTGGGTTTGGCTCATCATTTTGCTTCATAATATTTGTACTTTGAAATCTGTATGAGAGAATAATGAAATCTATCCAATAGAGTGTTCAGCTTAAATAATTTATATAAGGCTTTCAACAAAATAACTCATGCATAAGTGACAAGTGATATTAGTGTTTGGTTCTCTCTCTCTCTCTCTCTCTCCCTCCCTCCCTCTCTACTGGGATTCAAACTAAGGACCTTGTGTTTGCCAGTCAGGTGTTTGTGCCACTGAGCTATATCCCTGTCCTTTACGCTGTCATCTACAATGCATCAGGTTCTAATTTTTCTGGTCTTCATTACAGTGGTATAGTCTTAGTGGATGGAAAGTGCTCTCTCTTTTGAGTCTGATTTTCATTAGTAAATGATGATTTCATGTGAACATGATTTCATGTGCTTGTTGACTACTTGTGTATCTTTAGAGAAGTGACTTCAAAACGTATGTCCATCTTTAGGTGGGTTGTCTTCCTGTTCCTTGTTGACTGTAAGAGTTCATTACAAATTATGGATACCATACTTACTAGATGTGTGCTTTGTGTTTCTCCATTCTACAGACCGTCTTTTCACTTTCTTCATATTACTATTTGGTGCACAAAAGCATTTAATTATGAAAAAGTCCAACTTACCTGTTTTTCTTCCTCATATCATATTTAAGAATTCTTTGCCAAATCCAACCAAGGTCATGAAGATTTATCCTCATATTTTCTTCTAGATTTTTTTTTATGGCTTTAGCTTTTATAGTAAATCACTAATAGGTTTTGAATTAATTTTTGCACTTGGGGGCCAGGGAGATGGCTCAGTAGAATAAGCGCTTCCCTGGCAAGTGCAAGGGCCTGAGTTCAATCCCCAGTTCCGAAAAAAAAAAAAAAAAAAATTGCATTTAGTGTGATGTTAGGGTTCAACTTCATTCTTCTGTGTGTAGATACTCATTTGTCCTATTACCATTTACTAAAGCAACTGTTCTTTCCCTCCACTGAGAGGTCTTAGAACATAGCTCATTTCTAGCACATAGCTTATATTTACTACGGAATAGCTATAAAACTAATGATTATAAAGAAAATGTTATTTAATCATTCCTTTCAGTGACACAAGTGACACTTTGACCATGTGATAAGTAAATACTATGTAGGTAAATCCTTAGGGAAAATCATGTGTCCAGTAAGTATCTGAGTAAAATATCATGTTTTAGTTTATGGAAGTCGTGCTATTTTATTTTATTTTATTTTATTTATTTCCATCTATTGTGGAAGATGTACTATTTCATTTTTTTCTTCCTAGGTTAAGGATTTGTCTTCAGACACACTTCTCCAGCAGCATGATGACTTGGATTTGGCTTTGGATAATTGTTACTGTGGAGATACAGTAGTTATTTTTCCAGGAGAATATCAATCTGTATATCTTGCTTTGCTGACTGATGACATCATTATAAAGGGTTAGCAGATTATCTTTGTAGCTCTTTTTCAGAAATATGTGCTGATGGGGCTGGGGAGATGGCTCAGTGGAATAAGCACTTCCCTGGCAAGTGCAAGGGCCTGAGTTTAATCCCCAGTTCCACAAAAAAAAAAAAAAAAAAGAGAAAAAAAAAAAATGTACTGAGCCATGTATTACAAGTATATGTATTACAAGTATATCTAATGAAACTTTTAGAAATTAGAAGCTTATATATCACAAAAATCCCTATGTACCTTTCACAGATGATATCTGTGAACAGTTTTGTTTTAGATGGATCTTACCATGTTACCCTGCCTAAGCCTCCTAAATGGCTGGGCCTGGAATTGTACATCAGCATATCCAGCTGATTCTAGTTCTCACAGCGTAGGGTATATTTTTACCAAAACTTTTTTATTATCTATTTCTAGTGTTCTTGCTGTCATTTAAGCTAAAGAAGACCCAGATGGAGAACTGTATTAAGCTATACCTAGAATTGTCTCAGAATGCTGATTTACAAAATTTAAAACATAAAAGAAAAATTTATTAAGTTACTTTTAGGTTCTGAATATGTGTAATAACTTTGATTTTGCCTTTTAACTTTGAAATAAGGATATTCTTATTGTCTGACAAAAAATAAACCCAGTTGACTAAAAGTCAATTGAAAATTCAAGCAAATATTCACTACATTGTGGTGCTTGTAATGAGTTGTACTTTGCTGAACTACATCTATAATAAGCATAATACATATGATTTAAACATTAAACATCTGTATTGTACTTGCTATTAAGTTTAGATAACTGCTTTTACTATTATGGAGCAAAATTATTGGTGTGATTACATTAATCTAAGTTAAGAGTTTCTGCTAGTCCTTTTTGGTTTTTTTTGGCAGAACCAGGGATTGAACTCAGGTCCTTGCGCTTGCCAGGGAAGCGCTTATTCCACTGAGCCATCTCCCTGGCCCCTAGTCCTTTTTATTAATGATAATTAAAGTTTTTAAATCAGGTGAAGGTATGGTTTTTTTAAAAAAAAACATTTTAGACATTTTGTACATTACTGTTGATTATAAGGAAGTCTTTGGTGGAATGAGTATGATGAATAAATACTACAGATAGATTTAGACTAATGATTATAAACTCAGATTTCTCCATGATGATATCAAGAGAACAACAAAACTTAGATTATAGCTAAATATGTACTTAGTTCACAGGGAAACAGTTGTTAAGTTTATATATTATAGATATTGCTAAAATATAAAGTATATAATACATAGTTAAAAGTATATGAAAGGAAAAGCAGGATACGACAAGTATTATTGAATAACTAAAGAGCTTTAAATTGAGGATTACTGATTTGTGTTTTTATCCCTGTGCATCAGGAATTGGAAAGAGAGAGGATATTATTATTACTTCCGAGCCTTCTCATGACAGTTTTGTGGTATCCAAAGCTGACAATGTGAAACTAATGAATCTGTCTTTGATACAACAAGGGACCGTTGATGGCATTGTGGTGGTAGAGTCCGGCCACACGACTCTAGAAAACTGTGTGTTAAAATGCGAAGGAACAGGAGTGTGTGTGCTTACAGGGGCTTCTTTGACAATTACAGACAGTGAAATAACTGGTGCCCAGGTATTTTATTCTATAAGAACTGAGAGTTTCCATAACTATAGATAACAACTCTGAGTGATCTTAAGATACAAAGGGTAAGAAGACCATTGTATGGAAATATCCTTCAACTTAGAAACCGGTAGAACTGAGAAAGGAAAGAACAGGAGCCTGACCTTAAGATAAAGGAACAGATTGAGAGGATTAAAAATGTTTATATTGTCCATCTTAAAAAAGTAAATCTGGGGGCCGGCGAGGGCTTGCTTAGGCAAGTGCAGGGAATACAGTTTGATCCCCGGCACCACATGCCATGCCAGCCCTGCCCCCAGTGTAGGCTGAGCTGGCCACAAAAAATAAAATAAGATAAATCTGGGCTCATACCTATCAAATGGGTCAGTACACCATTAGGGGTAGGCTACCTTTCTTGGCCCTCTCAAGAGAAGCTTAAGTGTTTGCAGTTGCAGGAGTTAAGTACATCTCTCTCAAGGGTCTGTACTCTATTTCTCTGAGTGTGTACTTCTACATTTCTGTCTAATAAATCCCTTTATACTGCTTTAAAAAATAAAACGGGTAGAAATCAACAGAGTGTCATTAAACATAGAGGAAGAGAGAACCAACTGTATATCCAAACTAAGACATTAGTTTGAACTATAATTTTTTAAAAATTGGAAATCAGATCATGAGCCCATATTTAGTGGTTTATTTTTAAAGAAATAAGTACTCATAAGCTACCTGACATTGCTTGTAAGATATTGTGATTAGTTCTGAAAACTTTTTAATAGTTGGGACATAGATAACATCACAAAGACCATTAAAAGAACTAGAAAATTGAATAAGAAGGATTTAAAAAGTAGTAGGAAAACAAGCACGTTTTGGGATGATTTCTCAATCCCCACTAAAATGAAAAAAATAATGTATCAGCAGATTAGGGAAGGACAGTGAATGTGAATTTTTATACAGTACTAAACACATTGTTTAGTGGGTTTTTGGGCTCCTTTCTCTAGATTGCATTTGGCTGAGAGAGTTGGGTAACAGACTGACTGACCTCCACCTTCCTTTTATGGCTAATTTTCAGAAACAGATATTTTTCAGTGTTTTAAAAACACTATAATAAATTGATGCACACATTGTCAAGTATTTCCATGTCAGTTAGTGTTTAGATTTCTAATACACGATTACAGTTCTGGGGCTGGGGATACAGCTCAGCAGTAGAGGACCTGGCTAGCATGTGTGAGGCCCTGGGTTCAATCTGCAGCAAAAAATAAACAATTACAAGTATAAGCAGCATTTTGGAGAGTGACCTGTGTGTTTGCTCCTAATGTGTAGGGTGCTGGTGTTGAGCTGTACCCCGGCAGCACAGCCACTTTAGAAAGGAATGAAATCCATCACTGCAACAACCTCAGGACCGGCGACAGTTCGAAGAGCACCTTGGGTGGAGTTAATGTCAAGGTATCTATTGTGTTAGTACTTTCAGGTCTGACACAAGTTATAGAAATCTTAAATAATTATTAGATATGTACTAAAATACTAGTTTTAGTATTAAAATTTAGTTTAAATGCTATTGATATGGAAAACAGTATAAGGAAATAAAACGTGATTGAATGCTGGCTGATGGGAAACAAATTTAGTTCTGTGATTTAATAATTTCAATTTAATCTCTTAGTAACTTCGAATATGACAAAGTAGATTGGTTTTGCTCTTATAATATATTGCGTTATTTGATTAGATATATAATGTCTTTTGAAAAGTAAAACAAACTAAGCTAATAAATATTAAATACTTCACTCCAAAGTTGTACAAAGTGATTTAATCAAAATAATGAAACATTAACAACAGTGATTTGTAGGCAAAATGTCTTCTCATTCTTTTGTGCTTCTACAAACCCTGTCTTCCCAGGTCCCACGCTAGGCTTTGTGGCCAGTAAGTTTTATCCTGAGAAAGCTTTTCCTAGATCATTAGTTAAGTAATTAGTTAATTAATTATGTATTTAGTACAGGGTCTCACTACACAGGTTGGACTCATAGTGATCCTCCTGTTTTAAGCCTCCCAAGCACTGGGATTACAGGCTTGCACCATCATGCCCAGTTTCATTCACCATCTCAGCATGCCCTGAGGGCGGGACTGGCTCAACACACTGGAGATTGAACCCTAGTCCCTGTGTCTGCCTGAGAAGGCACTTTCATTAATTCTTTTATTATCAATACACATTTTTGTCTTCTCAAATAGATTGTAAATCACATAAGGTACCACTTATCTAAAATGCTTGGGACCAGAAGTATTTCAGATTTGATTTTTTTAGTTTTTTAATATTTTCATATACATAATGAGATATCTTGGGTATGGGTCCCAAGCCTAAAGATGAAATTCTTAATGTTCAATATATGTTTTCTTTTTTCTTTTTTTTTTGTTGTTTTGTTTTGTTTTTATTTTATTTTTTTATTTTTCAACAAATAATACACTGCATATATTCTTCTTAGTGGTTAATTGCTGTACAAGATGCGGACTTGTGATCCTATTTACAAACACCATTAGAACAAATCATTCTATTCATCAACATATGTTTTCTAAAGGTAGTTTTATACAATATTTTAAGTAATTTTGTGCATGAAAAAATGTTGCATGGGGTGGAATTTTCCACTTGCATCATTTCAGCACCCAAGTGTCTAGAGCTCTCTGGATTAGAGATGTTCAACTTGTACTAGAAAACCTCCCCACCCCATCCTGTAGCATGAATGTAGATGCTAAATCAGATAACTGGGCAGAAATACTGTAAAAATGGTAACTGGAGCACCATGTGGGCAGTTTTGGAATGTTTACCTTAAACATTCCCTTCTCCCCTTTTTGAGACAAGGTCTAGCCTTGAACTTAGGACGTAGCCAGGCCCACCCACAACTCATGGCAGTCCTCTTTGCCTCAGTCTCCTGAATGCTGAGATTGCAGGCCTTAAGTATTGTTTCTGTTCTTAAGTATTTTCAATGGTTCTCACATGTTAGCATGTGTCACAACCACTCATGAGTGACAAACCCTGGTTTCCAATCTAGGTGGCAGGAGGTCTGAGGACTTGTAGGACTTGCAGGACTTGTTCTAGGAACTTGGCAGGCACTGCTGGCGCTGCTGACCAACGCTTAAGAACCATGTCCCGCCAACTCAGTGAGTGCTGGGCAGAGGCACGGAATCACCTTAGAACTGCAGAATCTTGAGCCTTAAAAATAAATCAGAATCTGATTTTAAATAAGATTTCCAGATGACTTAACATATAAAGTTTAATAAGCATTATAAACTTTCATAACTTTTTGTAAAACCTGACCAGATCTCTCCCTTGCCTTCTCCACCCTCATCTTCCATTCTTCCTCTAATACGTTACATTCAAACCCCACAAGCTTTTGCATGTTTCCAGAAATGGCTGAGCTTTTTCTAGATGTTACCCATACCTCAAACACTTTCTATAGCTCTGTAGGTGACCAATAACGCCCCATTATTTATATATGACTATAACTGCCCCTCTTCAAAACAGCCATGACTGTAGGAGCCCTCTAGTCTAAGTGGAGCCTCTCCCTGCGCCACCCAGCTGTGCTGTATCCCACTGCCTTATGTTACTTTTCCATATCACACCTTCTCTGCAGAGATTTGTTTTCATATTTATCACGTTCTATTAGAGGTCACCCTCATGTGCTGTGGCTCTCTCCCCATTTAGAATCAGTTATTTTATCAAAAGCTGATAATATCTTGAAATTTTATTTACTATTTTTTATTCTTTCATTTACTACTTCATTAAACATTTGTATTTAATATTAATGTGAAGAAACCACTTTTGTTCAAAACTAATCTTACTGTTTTAAAGAAATTTGCTAACCCAGGAGTAATGTCTGGTGTAATTTTATATGTTCATATAAGTTCTCTGTCAGATTTATTGGAAACTAAATTTCCTTACATAATTTAACAGGCTCTTCCAGCACCCAAATTGAAGATGACTAATAATCATATTTACAACAACAATGGCTATGGAGTAAGCATTCTTCAACCAGCTGAACAGTTTTTTGTTGTAGCAGAAGAAGTTCTCAACGAAGGGGCTGCTTCAGGAGATAAAATAGATGACAAAATGATCAGCAGGATAATGCAAAACCTGAATCTGGAAATGAATAATAATAAAATTGAAGCAAATGTAAAGGGGGATATCAGAATAGGCACTAATTAAAGCATCTAGATAAATGCTAAAGTTTTATACTTCACACATGTAATGAATATATCCCACAGATACTGTAATTTTAATGAAGTTCAAAGCTTATTAAAACCTGAAAATATTAAAATGTTTCATTGATTTGCTTTAACATGTTTTATTTTTTAGTTATATTTTATTTTTAAAATATTTTTGAAAAAAAATATATTTTTTACAATATTTTCAACTTAAATACTATTCACACTGAACATTTTTAGCAGCTTAACCTACCCAAATATGAAGTTTAAGAAGCCAAAACTGTTCTAGCTTTGTTAAAAAGAAAAGTTGTGCTGCAGACTACTGTCAGGATGGTTAACAAAGCAAGGAAAAGCACCATTCAAATCATGTAACAATCTCTTTGTTCAACTGGATTATAGGCTGGTGTATGTCCCAAATTAGACATATTTCACACAAGTATGGCTGTGATGAGGTGAATCCTCAGAACCCACATTTCCCAAATCACATATTCTCCAAATGTATCATCAGAAAAATTCAGGATTTCTAACATGATTATATATCAGAAAGGCTAGGACTAGCTCTTTCTTGTCATTACCTTGTTACCTCAGTCACCAAAGACAGAATTATTTCAAATTAAGAGACTTTTTAAGGAAAATCTATGAGGATTTTTTAGAAACAGGGTCTTGCTATCTATAGTTCAGACTGGCCTTGAACAAACTACATAGATGAGGCTGCCCTCCATCAGAATATGCTTAAAGAAGGAGGATTGCTAAGGACAAATGCAATTGAGAAATCTGGAATATATTTAAATTTACTCATTGCTACAAAGTGTAGACATAAACAAGTGTTAGTTAATCCTAAGGGATGAGTTTAACTTCAAAGATGACAATTTTGTAAGATTTAGAGTTTAATTTGGTGCGTTGTCACAACTTGACTGGTGCTTCTTTCCTCGCTGTCCTTACATGAAGCCATGGGCCCAATTCTATTTTCAGTAAATGTTTGACAGCTTTTTACTTAGTAACAGTCTATCAGCACTTTTATTAAGCATGCAAGACTAACAAGAACTTTGGCAATGTGTAAGTGTAACACAGTGATGAGAGCGCTTTTACAATTATGTCTTCTAATACTGCCTTCACAGTGTGGAAATTGTGCTACATCCACCAAAAGAGGGCCCCGTCTACTCAGGTATTTTAGTATTTCACCCCAGGAACAAACTCCTTTGCATTTGGAGTCAGATTGCTTTTGACCACAAGATCTTCCAGAGAAGAGCCATCACTGATAACAAGATCATTAAATTGTTCTTGAATTTGGTCCATAGTTTGTGGGAGATCTCGAACTGGAATAAACCACTCATGTTGTTCTTCCTCTTTCAGCATTTCTTGGAAACAGAGTTCAATAATTTCTTCCCACAACTCCTATTTGTTGAATTACTCATTTTCTATCAACATGTGCTCTGCAAATGGATTGTCATCCTCATGAGAATGACCGTTAATAATCACATCTTCATCGATGATGCTTGTACGAGTGCCGCTGCGACTTGGACCTTACTTTTTTTTTTTTTTTTTCCAGATCAAATTGGTAGGACAGTTTCAATAATTCACACACTGCATACATTCTTCTTAGTGGTTAATTGCTGTACAGGATGCAGACTTGATATCCTATTTACAAACACCATTAGAACAAATCATTCTATTCATTAACAGAATGTAATTATATATCTTTCCTAACCACTTTGAATACACAGATACAAAATGGACATTCTTCTGTATCCCCTTTTTTTGTTAAGTTCCGTTATTTGAATATTATAGGTGTGTAAACTCAGTAAAATATTCTAAAAGAGTCCAGTAGCCCATAATAGTATTGGGTCTTCCGCTTGACTGGCAATGTCAGAAATTGTTGACCTGAGTCCCCTACAGCTCAACATAACACCATGGCTTTACTTCTTATATTTCGTTTTTATACTTTTTTGCTGGATGGACCTTTCATGGTTGGTGTTAGTTGGCGTTTTTAACCCAGTGCAGGACAGCAGGGAAGGCAGCCAATGACTCCAGCCAGCCCCCACAGATCTCTACAGGCAGTGCGGCTCCCCCACTCGACATGCACTTCGCCTGCAGCCTGCCTTTTCCAGTCCAACATGTTTGAAAATAACTGCTTTATTGAGATATAAGTCAAATACTATAAAACTCATTCTTTAAAAATTATATATACCAGTGCTGGAGATGTAGCTTGTAGAGCACTTGCCAAGAATGTGCGAGGCCCTGGGTCCAATACCCAGTACTGCCAAAAGCAAATGAAAAGTACAAAATGTTAGGCTTTTCAGCACAGCAGAGGAGCAGAGATAAAAGAAAGGGAGGAGGCCTTTATTGTCATTGAGGAGGACATGGAGAGGGCCGAGGGCAGGGAGATGGCAGGGGGATCCTTTGACCCGAGATTTTACGGGCTTTTGCTAGGGGAATAGTCTGGGGGGCATGTTCAGGGATACACAAGGAACTGACTGGGGTCTCCCTTGTGTGTGTGAGGAAAGGGATCCAGGATGGAGTGGGAAAGGAGGAAGTGGTCATTGGAAAGGTAAGCTGTTGCTTTCGGGATTCAGCCATATTGAATCAGGGCTGTGATAATTTAGCAGTTTGTACTCAGGCTAGAACCTATCACAAAGTATTTTTAGTGAATTTTAACTGTGTAGTTTAATAATCATTTAATTTCAAAAACAATATGGCTCTAAGCACTGTTTTAATGCTTGTTTATATTAAAAGTAGTCAAATGTTCTATACAATGTAAAACTTATGGTCAGTTTCCAATGATCTATGTTGGTAATTTGACTAAAGTAATAGGTCACTATAATAAAATATTAGGTTTAACTGCAAGAAACTAGGAAATCCAAGATGAAAGAGATAAACAATATGAAAATGTTATTCTTCATATTCAGCGAGCACCGAGGTGTAGGATCCAAAGACGTTTCTTCTTAGTACTCAGCGTAGGTCCAGTAGGAGCTGCTTCATATAAGAAACACAGCTTCTCTCATCTTACTTCACCATGCTATGGTTTCTGTTTAAAGTTATCACAAGGCCCAACATAGTGATTCTTGTTCAAAATTATGTTCAGATTCCAACCAAGAAGAGCATAGACCTTTCCACTAAGCTGCACACATTACTTCAACTTGCATGCTTTGGGCTAGAATCTAATCAGTTATTTGAATTTGGGACTAGAAAATATAGTCTTTAAAAAAAATAGCCACTTGTCTTTTAAGATAGAAGTTAATAATATGGAGCACATGTCATTTGGAGGAGTGGCTGTAGCTTTGATCATATTCTTGAAAAACTCATCCCTCAAAACTACTGACCAAAACAGTGCTTTGTTTTCATTTTCTACAGAAGAATCTAATTTAACTTAGAAATACTTTATAACTCATATTTAAATACTAAGTTAGGCCATTATATGTTTGCTAAATATTTGTTAGATTGATTTGTGCCTACTTAAGATGAACATTTTACAAATAAAATTTTATAGTCATTACAGACATCACTGGGCTATTAATTTGCAAATGCTTTGAACATTTATCAGTGCAAGGTTCCCTCAAAACTTTAGTTAGATCAACCAGTTAGCTTAAACCTATTGTTGTAGGACTATAAAAATTTCAATCAGTTAAAATAATTACTGAGGTAATAAAAATAACCAATGTATGAATTTTTACAGATGTGCAGTTAAGAAATGTTAAATATTGGATTATGAAGCCAAATCCTTTGTTGTTTTTATCTTAAATTCTAGATTTGAAACAAATATGGGGCTTGAAACTTTGAAAACTCCTAGTAATTCTTCCATTTAGGATTAATTGTAAGGTCACCAACTTGTCCTACTTTGACAAGATTTTTCAGTTTTTTTTTTTTTAATTTTTATTAGTACATGTAGGTGGTACAAATGACTGTTCATTATGGGGAACTGGTACATGTACACATCTCCACATTCTTTTCCCTCCCTGCCTCTCATTTAAAAAAAATTTGCCAGCATCAAATTTATTTTATAAGGTCTAATCAAGTTAACTATCATATGTTTGATATTCAGACAGATAGTGAGGTTAAACTCAACTGCCTATGTTTTTTTTTCAATTGCCTATGTTGTAGGGTAATAATAATAAGCTTCTCTTCTGGAGGGTTAACAATTTAAGTTTGCAGACCAAAAATTAGAGAAAAAGTAGGGATGCAAGGACAGCCAACATTTTGACCCTAGCCTTTCAAGGTCAGTGAGGACTCAGGACATAGGAGAACCTACACTGTAACATTATGTAACTCAGTTGTATCCCAAATTTTCTGATCAAGGAGATTATGGGGCCACAGAGGAATGTGATCAATGATGTAGAGTGTGCCTAAGGAGAGTCACATAGAGAGAAAACATTCTCTCAGGCTTTCACAGAGAGCAAATTGGTCAAGCAATAGCTATGACTCATTTACATGGCTGACACTGACAAAGGATCTACAAAGTGCAGTACAAGGTTTCAGGATAAGTCTGGAGGGGATTTGACTGGACTTATCAGATACAAAAGTTACATTTCTTGTTATATAGGTCTTGCTTTATCTTGGTCTTAATCATTCAGCAGAAAAGTATAAAAATGAAGTATAAAAAGTAAAACCATATTAATATGCTGAGCTGTAAAAGGCTCAAGTCAACAACTTCTGACATTGCCAGTCTTACAGAAAACCAACGACTATTATGGACTACTGGTCTGTATTGGAATATTTTGCTGAATTCACAAACCTATAATATTTAAATGACAATGAAATATCTTTCTCTGACAAAGCTAAACAAAAAAAGGGATACAAATGAACAACCGTTTTGTATCTGTATATTCAAAATAGGATAGATATACAGCTACTTTCTCTTAATTCAATGAATAGAAAGATTTGTTCTAATAGTGTTTGTGGACAGGATATCATGTCTGCATCTTGTACAATGAATAACCACTAAGAGAACAATATACAATGTATTAATTATTGAAACTGTCCTACTAATTGGTTTTGAAACTGTCTCATGGCTATTTGTTTCTCAATAAAATTATTTTAAAAAGTTAACTATCATAAATGCAGATCAACATGCCAAAAACATATATACTAAATCAAAGTACACTTTCAGATACATTGACTGTGCTAAATTGCAATAACTTTCTTTTTCTTTTCTATTGTCTTTTATTTTCACTTTACTCAGAAGAGGAAGCATACAATGTGTCTGGAACCTTTCAGGCACTTCTGGGTCTTTCTTCATTCAACGGTATGGTCTCTGTGTCCACCATTGTCCTACAAATGACTCAAGTTTGTCCTTCTTGGTGGCAGAGCCACTCCTCAATTGCAAATAAGTCCCACATTTTCTTATCCACTCATTTGTTGATGAACAGAGGCTGCTTCTGTTGCCTAGTTTGTTTTTTGTCTTTTGTGTGGGGGTTTTGGGGCTTTCTTTGTAATTGTTTCATAGAGGGTGTTTGAAAAATGTAGCTATTAAGACTTGTGCCAATATAAACATAAGTATGCCTATATTACGTATTGATGTCTTTAACTCTTTAAGGAAGACACATACAAGGGGAGTGTTGGATCAAATGGGATTTCTATTCTTAGTTTTTTTTGAATCTTCATACTGATTTCCATAGTGGTTGTGCTAGTTTGCACTCCCGCCAACAATGAACCAAAGGTTCTCTTTCCCCACAGCATCCCCAGCATTTGTTATTGTTTGATTTCTTGATGATGGGCATTCTCTTTGGGGGCGTATTCTTTCTTAAGATTGAATAATGTTGAATCTCAAAGTTATTTTGACTTTCATTTTTCAAAAGGCTAAGAGTGTTGAACATTTTTGCACATATTTATTGGCCATTTATATTTCTTCATTTGTGAACCACTGTATTGGTCCTTTAAGAGTAGGAATTTTATTGGCATTTTCATTAGGCTTACATTGAATCTGTAAAATAGTTTTGGAATTATGGCCATTTTGACCATATTGGTTTCACCATATCTTTTCCTTTTCTGATGTCATCTTCAATCTCCTTCTTCAGAGTACTGTAGATTTCATTTCATTTTTCTTGATGGTTTGTGTGTGTGTGTGTGTGTGTGTGTGTGTGTGTGTGTGTATGTGTGTGAGCGGCTGTGCCCACCCTGGTGTGGGGCTGGTGTGGTATGCTGTACCAGGGATCACACCCTGATCCTTAGGCTTGCCTACATTTGCCTAAGCAGGCATTTTAGACCACTGAGCTATCTCGCTGGCCCCTTGATGCTCTTGTGAAAAGTATTGTTACCCTAATTTCTCTTTTGGTGAGTTTATCAGTGAAGAGGAATATTGTTGATCTTTTAGTGTTGATGTCATATCCTGCTACATTACTGAATGTGTTTATTAATTCTAGAAGTCTTTTGGTGGGGTTTTTGGAGTCTTCTATGTAGAGTATCATGTCATATGCAAATAATTAACTTCTTCCTATCTATATACATTTTATTTTCTTTTTTCTTCTCCAATTGTTCTAGCTGTTTCAAGAACTGTACTGAACAAGAGCAGTGATTGCAGGTCCTTGTCTTGTTCCTAATTTTAGAGAGAAAGTTTTCAGCTTCTCACCATTTGGTATGATGTTTGCTATTGATTTGTCATAAATGGCTTTTACCATATGGAGAGAAAAATCACTTTTTAAAAAATGGTGAAAGATGTAGGCTTTTGTCAAATGTTTTTTCTGCATCTTTTGAGATGATCATGTGCTTTTGTCCTTGTTTCTGATCATGAGAGCATATTACATTTATTGATTTTTTTTTTTTTTTTTTGTACTGGCTATTGAACTCAGGACTTTGTGCTTACTAATCAGGCACTTGTGTTGCTGAGCTATCTTCTCAGCCCCATTTATTGATTTTTGTATGTTGAACCATGCCTGCATCCATAGAATGAATCTGTTTTTTTAATTCTCAAATTTCAATAACTGATATTGTATTATACAGAATTTTTATATCATCTTGGTAGTTCATCTTTCATAATTCATCTGCATCTTAGAATCTATCTATTTCCTCAACTTTTCTATTTTATTGTAGCACAGGATCTCAAAGCATACACCAATGATCTTCTGGATTCAGCAGAATCCAGTGTGATTTCATCTTTCTCATTTTTAATTGCATTGTTTTGGATCTTTCACTTGTTTTTTGTAAGACTGCCTAAGGGTTTCTCTATTTTACTTATTCTTCCCAAGAATAAACTCTTAGATTCATTATTTGTATTACTTTCTTAATCTAAATTTAATTAATTTTTGCACTGATTTTTTTTTTTTTTTATGTATTTAGTACAGGGTCTACAGGGTCTCACTACACAGTTCAGACTCTAGTGATTCTCTAGTTTTCAGCCTCCCAAGTCCTGGGATTACAGGTGTGCAGTACCACACCTGGTCTCATTCCTTGTCTCAGCGTGCCTAGGGGTGGGACCAGCACAGCAGGTCAAGGATCAAGCCCCAGCCCCTGTGTCTGCCTAAGCAGGTACTTTAATCCACTGAGCTATTGGGCCAGCCCTTGCACTGATCTTTATAATGTCCTTTCTCATACTAGCTTTGGATTTGATTTTTTCTTAGCTAGGACCTTGAGGTGCAGTGTTATGTTATTTATTTGAGCTTGCTCTTTTTCTGATGGGGGAAATTCACTATTATAAACTTCCTCTTCAGACTGCTTTCATTGTGTCTGGATGTTGCATTGGCATTATTGCTTGCTTGTAGGAACTAATTTGTGTTTTAGCACATTCAAAATGGGGCTGTAATTCATATGTCTCCCTGCCAGGTGGTTCTGATAGTAAATATCCAGCTGTCTGATGGGTCACAGTCATGTATGTACCAGCAGTGGCTCAAACCAGTTGGAATATGTTAATTTCTGTGACCCACTGATTATTCAAGAAAATATTGCTTAATGTTCATGTCCTTGCGTATTTTCTGTGGTTTCTTTTTTCATTAATTTCTAGTTTCATTGCCCTATGATCTGAAAATATGTATGTCATAATTTTGATTCTTTTGCATTTCCTTCAGCATGCTTTATGGGGTAATATGTGGTCTGTTTTGGAGGAAGTTCCATGTACTGCTGAGAAGAATGTGTGTCCTGTTGTTGGCTAGAACACTGTAGATAATAATTAAATCCATGTGTTTGGAAGTTTGTTTTAACTCTTATACAGTATTTGTTGATTTTTTTTTTTTTTTTTTTTTGGTCTAGTTGATGTGTCCCCTTCTAACAGTGGGGTATTGTGTGCCCTATTACAATTGTATTCTTGTTTATCTGAATTTTCATGTCCACTGGTATTTATTTTATAAGTTTTGGTGCACTGATATCTGGTCCATATATAATTGTTATCTCTTCCTGTAGAATTTTTCCCAAATTCATTGCAGGTGAGGTTGAGGCTGGCCTCTGGTGGTGGGGGAGAGCATCTGTCCTTTAGCTCAAATCCCTTAGTGGGTCTTTTTCCAGCATGACATGGGTGTCTCCTGTGGCTGTCTCTCCTAGTCACTGCAGGAATGCAACATGGGGAACTGTAAAATGAAGTCGTCCTATGGTTGCTCTAAGTCCTGGTTGAAGCAATCAGCTCTTCCTGGAGTGGTGTCCAACCAAGCACTCTTTCCAAGGATGTGGCTGGTTCTCAGACCACAGCCATCTGCCAGCTGCTGCTCACTGAAGGACCCAAGTGGAAGCAGAGACCACGCTTTCCCTGTGACTGCAGCCACTCACCTCTTCGAAACCCTCCTGGGCCCCTGCTTTTGCTTTGTCTCTAGACTCAGTCTCTCTTTTCTGCAAGCCATGAGCCCAGAAATGGGGAGAAAATGTAGACGTCATTACCTTCTCTATACTCTATTCTGTCCCTTCAGTTTTTCTGTTTTGTCTGTAGGTTTTAATCTTCCTATGAGTCTCCCTGATTCCCCTGGATCCACCTCTCTTTCTCTGTCTCTCTTTCACTGTTTGTGTGTGTCTCTCTCTTCCCCAAGTTACTTTCCAGTGGAAAATAACTTAGAGAAGATTTTTTTTTTTTTGGTGGTAGCAGGGATTGAACTCAGGGCCTTGCACTTGCCAGGCAGGTACTTATACCACTGAGCCATATTCCCAGCCAGAGAATATGAGGCTGATTTGTTCTTGTTTACCACCACCATTTTTTAAGGAAATCTCTTCATGATTTTCCCACTTCCAATACATTTTTAATCTTATGAATCCACACAGTTTCAGGAAGATTGACACACTTGAATCCCCTAATTAGTATCAATAAAGATATTTATCACATTTTTTCTTTCATTTGGTTTATTAATATATTTTCAGTACATAATGGTTAGATTTATGAGGATTGGTACATGTATAATACACATTTTAATATATATATATTTTTATGTATGTTAGTACAGGGTCTACAGGGTCTCACTACACAGATTGGAGGACTGGTAGTGATCCTCCTGGTTTCAGCCTCCCAAGTGCTGGGATTACTTGTGTGCACCATCACACCCAGTCTAATTTTTTTTTTTTTTTTTGAGGTCCAAACTGGTGCCAAACTCACAGCAATCCTGTGATTCTCTTCAGTGCCGAAGTTACAGGATATGCCACCATATCTGACTACATTTTAATTATTTTTTGTCCATTTCCCCCTTCTGTTTCTTCTTCCCTCCATCTCTTCATCTCCTTTCCTTTTGCAAAATTTCATATTCCTGTTTCCTATCACTTGTTATTTATTTTGCTCATTTGTTTTTGTTTTATGTAAGAAAAAAACATGGGGGCTATGAGTAATTAATGAGTTATAGAGGAAATGAAGAAATTAAGCAGTTTGGAGCTAGATGTGGCGGCACACATCCATCATCCCAGCACTCAAGAAGCTGAGGCAGGATCACTACAAATTCGAGACCAGCTGGACTATGCAGTGAGACCTTGTCTCAAGAAACAAAAGCAAAACAAAACCAAAATAGTGATATTTAAGTTGGTGTGTACCGCACATTGTGATATTATGGTTTCAAGGTGTATTCACTCTTACAAAAAACTCAAATTTATCTTTTATGGAATGGTAGTGTTCCACTGTGTGTAAATGCCAGTTTCTTTATCTGCTGATGGGTGAATAGGCTGTCTCCAAGATTTAGCTATTATAAATTGTGCTGCGACAAAGGTGAATATGCATGTATCCATGGATATCGTTAGCCCTTTCCAGAAGACACCTACAAAGGGAATATTAGATGAAATGGAATTTGTAGTTTTCATTTTTTTGAAGAAACTGCATGCTGATTTCCATAGAGGTTGTACAGGTTTACACTCCTAACTATGTAGAAAGGTTCTTTTTTTCTCCATAGCCTCACCAGCATTTGTTATTATTTGACTTTTTAATGGTATTCATGTCTTCTGGAGTAAGAAAACATTTGAGTGTTATTTTAATGTGCATTTCTCCAATGGCCAGAGATACTGAACATGTTTTTGTGTATTTACTGACCTTTAGTACTACTTCTTGTGATAAATGTCTATTCATTTCAGTTGCTCATTTTTTGATTGGATCTTGTATCTTGAAATGATCTAATTTTTCAGTTCTATACATATTGTAGATATTAGTCCTGTCCGAGATGTACCTAATAATTTTCCCCATTCTTTTTTTTTTTTTTTTTTTTTTTTTCCAGAACCGGGGATTGAACTCAGGTGTTTGCGCTCTCCAGGGAAGCACTTATTCTACTGAGCCATCTCCCAGGCCCAGTGGCAGAAGGATTTTTTTTTTTTTTTTTGCAGGGGACACTCAGGATGCCTTCAGGGCAGGTCTGGTTTGGCTTGAGTATGAGGGGATCAAATCACAGCATCCTGAGCCTGACTGCATTGTTTCAGCAGGCACTTAAACACCTGAGCTAATGGGCAGGCCCCCAATAATTTTTTTCTTTTTTTCTTTTTTTTTTTTTTGGCAGAACCAGAGATTTGAACTCAAGCCCTTGCGCTTTCCAGGGAAGTACTTATTCTACTGAGCCATCTCCCTGGCCCCTCCCCATTCTTTAGGTTGTCTCTTCACTCTGTTGGTGGTTTCCTCTACTGTGTAGCAGCTTTTAAGATTTTTTTTTTTTTTTCTCCTGGGAATCAAACACAGAACCTTGTGCTTGACAGGCAAGTGCTGTGCTGCTGAGCTATATCCCTGGCCCATGTGCAGCAGCTTTTAAATTGGATAATAGAGATCAATTTAAAAGCTGCTGCACGGGGCCAGGGGAGATGGCTCAGTGGAATAAGCGCTTCCCTGGCAAGCGCAAGGGCCTGAGTTCAATCCCCAGTTCTGCAGAAAAAAAAAAAAAAAAAAAAAAAAAAAAAAACCCAAACAATTGGCTATGACTTTGGGGCCAGGGAGATGGCTCAGTAGAATAAGCGCTTGCCTGGCAAGTGCAAGGCCCTGAGTTCAATCCCCGGTTCTGAAAAAAAAATAAAAATAAAAAAATAAAAGCTGCTGCACATGGGCCAGGGATATAAGAGCCTGCCTGGCAAGTGTAAGGTCCTGAATTCAAGCCCTGGAACCATCATCATCATCATCATCATCATCATCATCATCAAAAATTGTAAAATCCAGTTTGTTGATTTCTGATAGTATTGCTTGTGTAACTAGGGTGTTTAGAAACTCATTATCTACACTTATGTTTCTAAGAGCTTTCCTGGTTTTTTTTTTTTTTTTTTTTTGAGCTTTCCTGTTTTGTCTTTCAGAATAATGTTTCTGTTTTAATATTTAGATCTTTGATTAACTTTGACTTTAGTTTCATATATGGTAGAAGACGTCCATCTAGAATCCATTTTGCACATGCTGGTCATTTTTCTGAGATCAGATGAGATGGGGCGCGTTCAGGGTGTTATGGCTGTAGGCACTAGTCAGTTTTCACATCAGTTGTTAAAGAGGTTGTCTTTCCTCCAGCATATGTTTTTGATCCCCAAATATCAGATAGCTGCATGTACCTTGGGGTGTCTCTGCTTCCTCCACCCTGTTCCATTGATCTACATACTGTTTTACACTGTTGCATTGTAATATAACTTTAAGTCCAGAATTCTGGTATCTCCTACTTTGGTCTTATTGCCCAGGGTTGCTTTCGCAATTGTTAATATTGGTTCCACATACATTTTAGCTCCATGAGGAATGCTGTTGGTATTTCTATTGAGATTCTATTAAATGCATAGATCAGTTTTGGGAGTTTGGTCATTTTGACAGTTATTACTTCTATCTTTTCAGGAACAAGGAATAACATCAGGGGCCAGGGAGATGGCTTAGTGGAATAAGCGCTTCCCTGGCAAGGGCAAGGGCCTGGGTTCAATCCCCAGTTCTGCCAAAAAAAAAAAAAAAAGGAATAACATCAATTTTCTGATATCCTTTCTCATTTCCTTTTTATACTACTATAGTATTTTATAGGTATTTTATTTCTTTGATTAGGTTAATTCCTAAGTATTCAATATTTTTTGAAAAAATACAAAATTGTATTATTTAATTTCTCATAGTGAAGTAATTATTAGTGTATAGGAATGCTATTGATTTTTGTGTGGAGATTTTATATCCTGATCTTTGCTGAATTTGCTTTGCACCGAATTTGATTTTTTCCATTATTATTTTCCTCTTGTGTTTGCTTTATATCTTGCTTTACAAAGTCATGAAGTTCACGGCTTTATTCCAAAACATAGGAAGGCTAGGCTAATTGCTTACAAACACTTTTTTTTTTTTTTTTTGCAGTCAAGTGTCATGTAATCTTGTTCTTCTAAACCATTTTTAATATTAAAACATCATAAATCACAGGACAACACATTTGATTAATTCTAGTTTTTTGGTGGAATTTTTTATAGGGTATTCCATGTCATTTGCAAATAATGATAATTCAAATTTTCCCTTCCTGTATCTTCTTTCTTTCCTGGCATGAGTGCCATACCACTGAATTGGAGAAAAATGATTATAGTGTTTGCATTGTTTGCTTGTTTCCCCTCATCCCAATTAATCTGAGCCTTGGTGCCGCCTAGCAGGTCCGCACCCATTTCCCACTCTCTCTCGTGTGGAGATGTGTCAGAGATGGCCTGTGCAGAGGGAAAGCTCCTTTGGAGGCGCAGCCCAGGCCTCTTGGAATGGCTAAGGATTATAGCATAGGCTCCAGGGCAGTGGTCCAGGGAGGATCAAAGCAGCCTGCTAAGGAGTGCACGTGCTCGCCCTGTCCTCCCTACACAGATTAGCACTAAGGCTAGTCATGTAGCAGGCCACCCTGTCCTTTCCCTTCCCCTACATGAATTCCTGCACAGATGTCCTTCTTTTGTTCCTTATCCTTGCTTCCCCACCCTAACAAGAAATAGCCATAAAAGTTGGTTTCCTGAGAAGGTCTTACATTGAGAAGCCTCACTGAAGCAGACCATTTGGGTCTTCTTGGAGATTCAACTGGACATGGACTCTAAGTGATCTCTCCTACTTTGCACCATGGTTGTGGACAGTGACACACTTGTTTCTAAGGTATCTCTGAGTACATGATATCTGCATCAGTTCTGGCACTTTTGTCACACTGGGCAGTTTTGCTGCCCACACATTCTTTTTCTTTTTTTTTTTTTTTTTTCTTTTTTGTAGTGTGGGGTGAACTCAGGACCTTGTACACTTCAGGCAGGCACTTATATCATTGAGGTATCTCCCTGGTCCCTTGCCCATAGTTTCAACAGAATTATGTACCTGCTGGATTTGTGTATGCTTCCTTTTCATAGACTCTAGTTAACTGCTAACTGGGTTTTCATATTTTGTATCATTTTGTTTATTTAGCTCAGCCACCTTTATATTAGAGTCTTCTAATTTTATTTATGTACATTACATACTTACATCTTTGAGCTTATCTAGCACACTTCTGATTTTTAAAAAATTTTTGAGTATATAATCCTGCTTATCCCAGCGATGAGCAGTTCATCCCTATTTATTTATTTATTTTATTGAGAAATAAATATGAATGAGACAGTTTCAAAGCTGAATAATAGGACAGTTTCGGTAATCAATACATTGTACATTGTTGTCTTCTTAGTGGTTATCCATAGTACAAGAAGCAGACAGGATATCTTGTCCAAACACTATTAGTACATCTCTTTCTTCTCATTGAATTAAGCAAAAGTAGCTGTATATCTATCCTATTTTGTATATATAAATACAAAATGATCTTTCCTTTGTATCCCCCTTTTTGTTTAGTCATGTCAGAGATGAATATTTCATTGGCATCTAAATACCAAGGTGTTTGAATTCAGCTAAACAATCCAACACTGTCTAGCAGTCTATATTAGTGAGTTATTCTCAGAAGTTATATTTTTATTTTTTTATGAGCAGAATATATTTATTGAGAGAAAGAAAGCTCCTGTCCTGAGAGAGGGACAGGAGGGGGGGGGCGAGTGGGTAGTTCCCCCCAGGAAGTTGTCTCTTGCAGGGACTTTTATAGAGGAAAACCATGTGGTGAGGTGGGTTTAAGGTGGTGGAGAAGACATGGGAACTTGTTTAGTTGGACATGAGGTGGGACCAAACTATGATCAACCAATGAGATTACAAGCACCATTGCTCAGGTAAAATTGATTAAATACAGTATCAAATGGGAAAGCGAGTACCAACAATGTAAGAGATAAAACAGAAGCAATTGTAAGCAATTTTAACAGTACTATGTGAAGCAAAATTGTATGAGGCAAAGCATGAACAATTATGAGCAATGGGCAAAGACATACTAACATTTGAAACATAAATTTGTTACCTAAGCAAGTCCCAATTCAGAATTTATGAAAGAAAAGCAAACTCATACCTCTGTCCAATGATCTTGGTGGGAAACTCCAAAATGATACAGGGAGAAAAATTGGTATCAGGTGGGTGACCTCCAAAGAATATAGGGAACCTCCAAATGACATAGGGAAAAATGATCTCTGGACCTGAACTGCACGAGTTCGTGTTCTCTAAAACCGAAGAATGAATTTTAGGAACAAATGGAGGTTATATTATTTAACCAGAATATATTTATGAGAGAAAGAAAGCTCCTGTCCCAAGAGAGGGACGGTGGGGGGGGGGCAAGTGGGTTGTTCCCCCCTCTCAGAAGTTGACTTGAGACTTTACAGATCATCGTATTAATATGGCTTTACTTTATATACCTTGTTTTTATACTTTTCTGCTGGATGGTTAAGACCAAGATAAAGCAAGACCTATATAACAAGAAATGTAACTTTTGTATCTGATAAGGTCAGT
>NW_004524849.1:147298-151587 GCF_000260255.1 Octodon degus | reverse complement strand
CAAGATAAAGCAAGACCTATATAACAAGAAATGTAACTTTTGTATCTGATAAGGTCAGTCAAGTACCCTCAGGATTTATCCTGTAGCCCTGTACCGCACTTTGTAGATCCTGTCAGTGTCAGTCATGAGGCTGAGTCACAGCTTGACCAATTTGCTCTCTGTGAAAGCCTGAGAGAATATTTTTTCTCTCCATGTGATTCTCCCCAGGCACATTATACATCATCAATTTTTTTTTTTAATGTATTTAGAACAGGGTCTATAGGGTCTCACTAAGTAAACTGGACTTGTAGTGATCCTTCTGTTTTCAGCCTCCCAAGTGCTGGGATTACAGGTGCACACCACTATGCCCAGTCTCAACTGCCATCTCAGTGTGCCCCCAGGGTGGGGCCGACAGAGCAGGCTAGGGATCCCCAGTCCCTGTGTCTGCCTAAGCAGGCCTTTTAATCCACTGAGCTATCTGGCCAGTCCTAACTTCTAATTTTTTGTGTGTGTCTACTTTTATCATTTTGCATAACTCAGCTGTCTGGCTTTGGTTTCTTCCTAGTTGATTCCCCATAAGTCAGCTTTGGGTGAGTTGGCCGTTTTGGAAGGTATTTTGTTGCTTTTTTTTCCCTCCTTCTTCTTTTTATACATGTCTGTGTGCACACATGCATTCATGCATGCACATGCTGAGGTTCGCAATTATTCTGGAAAGACTCTGTTGCCAGTACAGAAACCTCTTGAGTGTCAGCTTTTCAGTGGTACACTTTGGGTGTGGCTCACTAGGCCTGTATCTCTGTCTCAGGCACCAACCACCCTTGTTAATTTGTATATAGTGTAATTTGCCTACCACTAAGTTCTCTGGAAAAGAACTGCAGTACTATTGACAAAGACAAACTAGATACTGACATACAGTCAAAACCAATCAATAAAAACTATGTCCCCCTTGCAACAGTAACAATCAGCAATAATAGAATCAGAGACAAACTGGGTATTAACATACAATAAAAACTGATAGAAGCTATTATTGTATAAAAATAATTCAACAATAGTAGAACTAACTAGCAATTAATGAACATTAGTAGTAATAGTGATAGAATGTGGGCACCATTTAAGAATTCTGGCAGACTCAGGACAGCCTGAGAGACTCTGCTAAGCTCTGATCTTCCTTAGGCCCCAGCACACAGGTGTGGAGCTTCTGTTGGTTCCAGTCCAAACTTTTAATAACTTAGGAGGACTCTGAGTGGCCTGTGGGATGCAGGAGAGCTGTGATCTGTGGGCCCAGTTCAAGGAGTCATGGAGCTTTCCTGGAGAATTTAAGAACTTTGGCACACTCTGGGTGGCCTGCAGAACTATCTAGGTGATTACTGGAAGATTCAAAAATGCCAAAACACAGGAGCAAAAGGCAATCTCAATCCTCTAGCCCACCCAGAACAAGTCCAGGAGACAAAGAAACACAAGAACTTGAAAATCACACACCTGAACTCTCTGAAATGATGACAACTGAAGTAAAGAAACAAGTCCATCAGGCTATAGAAAAAATAAGAGCAGAAATAATCTCTCAGGTCCAAAAATAAAGGACAACAATTTTGAAAGAATTGCTCAGCACAGCTAAAGAAGAAAAAGAGGAAAATAGACAAATGATGGAAACTCTGAATGAATGCAGGAAATTAGAATGCATGAAACAGACTCAAACAGACATCAAGGATATTAAGAACTCCACTGAAAGTTAGCAAAACCACTTGAAATGAAACTGAAGATAGACTTTCAGACCTCAAAGACAGTGTTGCAGGTAATGAACATGAAATAAAAGATGTCTTAAAACTAACAAGAAACTAGGAATTCAGCAGCTACAAGATGATGCAAAGAAAAATAATATAAGAACAACAGGTGTCAATGAAGCAGTGGGAGATAGCACAAATGACATAAAAAGACTATTTGCAGAAGTACTAGCAGAAAATTTTCCAAACATGAGAAAAGAAACTGACATACAGATTAGTGGGGCATATAGAACTCCACACAGCGGGGCTGGTGAGATGGCTCAATGGTCTAAAGCACCTACTTAGAACAAGCTTAGCAAAGCATGGGGACTGTGGTTCAATCCCCCAGCACCACATGCCAGCCAGCCCCGCCCCCTGGTGGGCTGAGCTGGCCACACACACACACACACACACACACACACAAAAAAAAAAAAAAAAAAAAAAAAAAACAACTCCACACAGCCATAATCACAATAAATCTACACCTACACATGTAATAATCAAGATCTCAGAAATTCAGTAAAAGAACAGACTATTAAAAGCTGCTAGAGAGAAGAAAAGGATCACTTACAATGAAAGCCAATCAGAATCATGGTAGATTTCTGAACAGAAACTATCAAAAGAGCCTAGAGTGAAATATATCAGGTCCTGAAAGAAAATAACTTCCAACCCAGATTGATGTATCCTGCAAAACTATCTATCAAATTCAATGGTGAAATAAAATCCTTCCATGATGAAGAACAATTGAAAAAATTCAAGACCACCAACCCAACCCTACTAAGAGTACTGACAGATATTCTAGAAAGAGACAGAAGTGATCAAAGCTTCAAGAACAACAGAGAGGAACCACCAAACAGAGCAAATAATTAAAAATAGGGTAAATTTACAGAACTTATAACAGGAAAATAACATGACACAGATAAGCCTATGTGAATCAGTTATAACCATTAATGTAAATGGCCTCAATTCACCAATCAAAAGAAACAGACTATCAGAGTGGATTAAGAAACAAAATCCAACAATATACTATATACAAGAAACACATTTCACTCAAAGGGAAATTCACAGACTAAAAGTCAAAGGATGGAAAACAGTCCTCTATGCCACAGGAAATCAGAAAAAAGCAGGGGTAGCTAACCTGGTTGTTGACAATATCAACTTCAAACCAAAAATCATACAAAGAGATAAAGAAGGTCACCACAAACTTGTTAAGGGAAAAGTGCAAGAGGAAGAGATAAACATCTGTAAATATATATGCACCCAATGTAGGGCCACCCTCCTACATAAGACAAATTTTAACATGACATGAAAAATCAAATGGGCAACAATGGAATAGTAATGGGGGATGTTAACATGCTGCTGTCACAAAGAGATAGATCAACTAGGCAAGAAATTATTAAAGAAACAACAGAACTAAACCAAACTTGTGAAAAAATTGACTTGGTAGACCTTTACAGAGTGTTTCACCCAGCAACAACAGAATACACATTCTATTCAGCTGCACAAGGGACAGCCTCCAAAATAGACCATATACTAGCACACACAGCACTCTTAAGTAAGTGCAAAGGAATTTAAATTATCCCATGCATACTATCTGATCACAGTGCAATAAAACTGGAAATTATTGGGCCAGCAAAATAGCTCAGCAGATTAAGCACCTGCTTTGGCAAGTGCAGGGACCAGGGTTTGGTCTTCAGTCCTGCATGCCCCACCAGCCCCACCTCTGGGTCATGCTGAGCCAGCAAACAAGTTTAGGCATGGTAGTGCACACCTGTAATCCCAGCACCAAGGAGGCTGAAAACAGGAGGATCACTATGAGTCTAAGCTACATAGTTAGACCCTGTCCCAAATATATAAATGAAAAAAAAAAGGAAATTATTGACAAAAGAAACTACAAAACCACCATAAACACATGGAAATTAAATAATAACCTTCTAAACAACGAGTGGGTCACAGATGAAGTTAAAGAAGAAATTAAAAAATATTTAAAATCAAACAAAAATGCAGCTAGAACTTACTAAAACCTGTGGGATGCAATGAAAGCTGTTTTAAGAGGAAAATTTATAGCAGTAAATTTACACATTAGGAAAACAAAGCGAGCTTAAATAAAGGATCTTATGCGGCAACTCAAGATCCTAGTAAAAGAAGTTCAAGTCAAGCCCAAACCCCAAAGAAGGCAGGAAATTATAATGATTAGAGCAGAAATTAGTGCATTGGTGACAAAGAAAACAATACAAAGAATAAATGAATCAAAGAGTTGGTTCTTTGAAAGAATAAATAAAACTGATAAATGCCTAACAAACCTAATCAAGAAAAGGAAAGAAAAAACTCAAATTCATTCAATAAAGAATGAGAAGGGCAAAATTACTACAGACCCTAGAGATATTCAGAAGATCATCAATACCTACTTACAAAATCTTTTCTCTCCCAGGATGGAAAACAGAGGAAATGGACAGTTTCCCAGATACATATGAAATGCCAAAGTTGAGTCAAGAAGATATACAATTCTGAGTAGCCCAATAATGAGAAACAAAATTGAAAATGTAATAA
>NW_004524849.1:144935-146298 GCF_000260255.1 Octodon degus | reverse complement strand
AAAGCACAGGGACCGCGGTTCAATCCCCCAGCACCACATGCCAGCCAGCCCCGCCCCCTGGTGGGCTGAGCTGGACACACAGAGACACACACACAAATAAATAAATTAATTAATTAATTTTAAAAAAAGAAAAAGAGATTGAAGAGGATTTGAGAAAATGGAGAAATATCTCATGTTCCTGAACAGTAAAAACAAACAATGTGAAAATGGCCATACTCCCAAAATTGCTATATACATTCATTGCAATCTCAATTAAAATGCCATTAGTATACCTCACAGAGCTGGAGAAAACTTTCCTCAAATTCATTTGGAACCAGAACAGACCCAGAATATCAAAAGCACTCCTGGGAAACAAAGGAAAGGCAGGAGGTATCACAATCCCTGACCTGTAATTATACTAAAAAGATACTGTGATAAATTTAGCACGGTACTGGCATAGAGACAGACCTGAGGATCAGAGGCACAGATTAGAAGATGCAGACACAACTGAAAACACACTCAAGTCACTTTATCTTTAATAAAGGCCAAACATGCTCAATGGAAGAAAGATAGCTTCTTTAATAAATGATGTTGGAAAAAATGGTTTTCCATATGCCAAACTCTAAAACTAGACCCATGCCTATCACCATGCACAAAGATACAGTCAAAATAAATCAAAGATTTAAGTATTAAAACAAAGACACTAAGTCTTCTGGAGGAAAATTTAGGTAAAAATCTCAAAGACATAGGGTTAGGTATAGTGCTCATGAACAAAAAATAAACTACATGGGAAATACTCCAAAAAATCAACAACTGGGATCTCATCTTTTTGAAAAGTTTCCGTACTTCAAATCTCCAACAGAATAAAAAGAAAACCAACAAACTGGGAAAAAAGTATAGCCAATTGTTCTCAGACAAAGGCCTTCTATCTAGAACATACTAAGAACTTAAAAAAAAAAAAATTAGGCCCCCCAAATTCAAAGACCCAGTCCAAAAATGAGCATCAAATGAACATATACTTCTCAGAGGAAGACATACAAATGGCAAGTAAGTACATGAAAAAATGCTTAACATCATTCGTCATTCAAGAAATGCAAATTAAAACAAGATTGAGGAGTGAGATGACCCAGGCCGCGGGATCCTGAACAGACCCAGAGCACAGGCCTGGCAAGTGAGTGAGATGACCTGCGCTGCGGGATCCTGAACAGACCCGGAGCGCAGGCCCGGCGAGTGAGTGAGACAACCCGGGACCGGGGATCTTCATTCGACCCAGGCTGCAGGCCCAGCATGGAACCCTTCAGCAGAACTCCCTGCAAAGAGGCTAGAGGCAAGACCCACCCAGCTGATTCAGGAGCAGAACATCTTGCCAGAGTGACACAAAAGG
>NW_004524849.1:138400-143000 GCF_000260255.1 Octodon degus | reverse complement strand
AATAACTGATGTAAAAAAAAAAAAAAGATTGAGATTCCATCTCACCACAGAAAGAATGGCTAACATCAAGAAGTCAGCCAAGACTGCAAAGTCAGGAGGGAGGGAAGATGGTTTACATCTCGAATGGACAAGTGTTGGACAGTCGGAGTCAGTCCCCGTGGAGACTATCATTAATAACAGATTTCTTCTGGGGAATAGCCGAGTTCGTGGTTTTGTTTTTCAAAACTCTGCTTCAGCAAGATGTAAAGAAAGGAAGAGGCTACAGAAACTCATCTGATTCCAGATACAATGATGGAAGAGGGCCACCAGGAAACCCTCCCCGAAGAATGGGTAGAATCAATCATCTTCATGGTCCCAGTCCTCCAGCAATGGGTGGTGGATGAGGAAGGTAAATGTCTGCTTTTAAGAAGCAGACAACTGGACGTACACGTTCATAGGAGAAGGAAGCTATCCGGAAGTGGAGGTCGGGCCGTGCTGGACGAGTAGATGGATGTGTGCATCTCCCCAGGGACTGCTCTGTGCTGTCACAGATGAATGAGGTCATGCCAGGAATTCTCTCTGCAGGGAGCTGGCTTGACTGATGCGCAGTTCTATAAATACGTATCTTTGTCTCATTGTCTTTTTTGTATAGTTTATTGAGTATTGATATAATTTTAATAAATATTTTTAGGTCGCCTACTGACCTTTCATCTTTATATAATTAAATCACAGAAACTCAATTCTGAACCTCAAGAAAATAAATAAAAGGTTGTGTATTTAGTACTATTAGTGTTCCCTTTTTTTCAATTTCTGAGGTGCTGCTCACTGTTGATTTGTTCTCATTTATAAATAAATTGCTATATTTCAGTAGTATGCATTAAAAAAAAAAAAGAAGTCAGCCAATAACAAATGCTGGAGGGCCAGAGGAGAAAAAGGAACGCTTCTACACTGTTGGTAGGAGTGCAGACTGGTACAGCCACTATGGAAATCAGTGTGGAGATCCCTCCAAAATCTAGGATTGGAGATCTCATTCAAGTCAGCTATTCCCTGCTGGGTATTTTTCCAGAACTGAAAACCTCATAGCACAGCAATATATGTGCACCCACGTTCATAGTCGTACAATTTATTATAGTTAAATCCTGGAGACAATCCAGATGCCCATCAACTGAAGAATGGATAAAGAAGATGTATTTTTACACAATGGAGTATTATTCAGCTATAAAACGATAAATTTGAGTCTTTTCTTGGTAAATGGATGCAACTAGAGAACATACTATTAAGTGAAATAAAGCAGACCCACATGTGCAAACATCATATTGTCTACTTACTGTGAGAACCTGAAAGGGAAAAATGGAATCTGAAGGGTACAATAGACACTGGTAAAATGGAATGAACTTATTCAAAAGGAGTTACTGAGTTGAGAAGGACAGGAGAGGGAGTGGGGCACAGAGATATATCTATATATGTAAGCAGGATGCTTTTGACAACTGTACTGTACATTTCAGCTGGTTTAATGGAAAGAAACAGTTAATGCTTTAATGTGTTTCATATCTTTTTTCAATTGTTTGTACTTTTTCTCTTCTTAATTTCCTATACATTTCTTTCTTTCTTTCTTTCTTTCTTTCTTTCTTTCTTTCTTTCTTCTTCCAATTTTACATGCATATATCTGGTAATATGAATAACTGGTTGGAAGACAACACTATGTATTGCAACAAATACTGTAAAATTCATATATTACTTTGTTAACTGAAAGTCTGTATCACTTTTAATTTTTTTGCTTTAATTCTAATTTGTACTCTCTTTACAAAATAAAAAACAGAATTTTAAAAGAGGGGTGGAAAATGAAATAAAAATTTGAAAAATAAAACATGCAGAAAGAGGAAAGTCCAGGAAGATGACAGAGCAGTGAGCAGCAGAAAGAGCTTCTCTGAAACTTGCTATCCAGACACTGGTATATACCAATGTAAGGCAAACAAGTAGTAGGAAGTGGATCCCCAGGAACGGTCTTATGTGAGAACTGAAACCCACAGGGAGGGCAAAGAACTTCAACAAAGGAGGAGGAGGCAGGCAGAACTTTTTCTATAAGCCTGGATTCACTGCATGGGAAGGCCTGTCCAAAACTACTGCAGATGCAGTGACTACTAGTGACCCCAGAGGCCTCCAGAGAACCACACCAGTGGAATGTAGTGGATACAGAGGACTGCAGTGGCTGTTGAATTATACTGGTTCAGAAGGCACCTTGGAAAATGGTCAACTAAGCTCAGAACTCAGAACAATTACCTAGTGGGTCAGCCAAGTTGGGGTGTAGGCTGAATGGATTTGGCTCCAGCCACATAGTAAAAAACTACCCTGAACTTCAGTGAAAATAAAGGTGCAGTCTCAATGGGATTATCCCCTACCTCACCATAATGCTACTGCTAAACTTGCTGGGATTAATCAACACAGATCTGGACTCTGTCTGCCAGTGTTGACTACCAGTGACAACAGAAACATACTTGAAGTGCACATTTTTTGTTTCTTAGTTTCTTTTTATTTTCCTTTCTCTTTTCTTGTTTTGTTGTTGCTGCTTTATGTTTTGCTTTCTCTTTGTTTCTTCTTGTGCTTATATAAGTGTAAAAATGGTTTCTCATTTTTTTGTTGCTCTATTTTGTTATTTCTTCCTTCTCTTTTACTCCTGTCTGCTGCACCAGTTTCCCAAAGTTTTCATGATCCCCCTTTGCGCTTCAGATTTGTTTCTAATCTCTTCTCTATTTCCATGTGTTTTTCCCTCAAGCTCTTCTAAATTTTGTCCCCCAAGAGTAAAATTGCAATATATAGAGGGGGCTTCTTTACAGCATACAATTTTCTGGCTTGTTGGTAGATTTTATTATGTAACTACAAATCTAGCTCATTCAGTTAAAGGTGGTAATAGCTACTTCAGCTTCTCATTTTTTCAGTCTGTGTTTGATGCTACTGTTATTGATAATTGTACCACTTTAGTCAAACTGACATATTTGTTCTAACTAATTATTCTTCCTGGTACACCAAGATGGAGATTGCCTGAGGTTTCTAAAAATACTATAGGCTAGTGCCAAAGAATCAGGGGTTGGACCAAATAGGCAGCAACTTATCATCCCTAATAAAAAGAAAAGGTGGAATCTTGCAACAGGTTCAAAACCCAAAAGCTGGGCTACCCTGCACTCATGGGACCTGTCCGGTCCAAGCCCAGGCGCAGCATGGGAGAGACCCTCTTCCACCCCTTGGGGACCCCTCTCCACTCGGCAGGGCGCCCCCATGCCCACCCCAGTGAGAACTTCTGCTGCAGTCTTGGAACCTCCAGATCCAGCCCCGGCCCAGGCCCGGTAAGTGTGTGGGAGAGCTTCCTCTCTCCCTACGCCCCCTTGTCCCCTTCAAACTCAGTTCAGGCCTGCCATACAGGCCTGGGGTGAAACTCTCCAGCTGAAGTCAATGCAGAGAGAGTAGGGGACAGAACCACACAGCTAGTCCAGGAGCAGAACATCTTTCCAGAGGGGTAGGTACAACAGGTTCACTCCCAAGGGCAGCAAAGGAAGGAGCTAAGCACAGCAGCCAGACCCAAGCCAGGCACAACTGGATAAATTCAAACTTTGTAGATCTGCACCTGAATTTCAGTAGGTGCTAAGGTTATAACTTCTGCAACAAAGGTCAGAAGACAGTGCTATACAAAAGGACAACAAGAAGGAGCAAAATGCAATCTTAGACGGCAAGCCCAGCCATAATTAAGTGCAGAGGACACTAACACAGAACAAATTGGGAATCACACAGATGAAATCAATGAATCAAGAGCTTCTGAAATAAACTGCAGAAAGATACAGAGAAACTCAGATCGGAAATAAAAAAAGAAATCCCTGAATTAATAGCATCTGCAGTAAAGAATCAAATGCAGAAACATATGGAGAAACCCAATGCCCATCCAGAACAACTGTGGAGGACACTAGCTCAGCTCAAATGCATGAATTAAGAGCGTTGATAGTAAATAAGCAACAGCAGAAAGGTATAGAGAAACTCAGAGTGGAAACAATTTCTGAAATAAAAAAAGAATTCTCTGAACTCATAGCATCTGAAGTAAAAAATCAAATGCAGAAACAGGGAGGAAACCCAATCTGAAAAAACTCTGCAGTAAAAGAATTAATAACTGCTTCTAAAGAAGACATTAATAAAAAAAAAAGAGATTAGAAAAATGATGGATTCCTTGAATGAGCAATACAGGAAAGAAATAGATCATATGAAGCAGAGTTAAAGAGACATAGACAAACTTAAATCTCAATCACAAAAGCTTGCAAAACTGTTTGAGTGAAAGGGAAGACAGAGTTTCAGATCTTGAAGATGCTGGGGCAGCTAGTGAAAAGGTAAGAAAAGATCTCTTAAAAACGAGGATGAATGAAAAAATAATTCATCACTTGTAAAACGATGCAAAGATGAACAATGTGAGACTAAGAGGTATCAATGAGAAAGGAGTCAATACAAATGACATTAAAAAAAATATGGGCAGAATAACAGAAAACTTCCCAAATAGGAGGAAACAATCTGCCATTCAGGTAACCGAAACATACAGAATGCCAAGTAACCTCAACCCAATTAAAAACACACTGAGATATATATA
>NW_004524849.1:135399-135895 GCF_000260255.1 Octodon degus | reverse complement strand
TAATTACCACAGACTCAGTGGAAATTCAGAAGATTATCAATAGCTACTTTGAGAATCTTTACTCTCACAGGATAGAAGATACAGATGAAACAGATTGCCAGAAAGGTACAAATTACCAAAACTGAATCAACAAGATATAATCACTCCCAATAGCCCAACAGCCAATGAAATATGAGATGTAATTAAAAACCTACTGACAAAGAAAATGGATGGATTCACAGCTCAATTCTACAAAAAATTTACAGAAGATACAGTCCCTATATTCCTCAAACTCTTCAATTAAATTGAAAAGGAAGCAATCTTCTCAAAATCATTCCTGGAGGCAAGTATTATACTGATACCAAAACCACAGAAAGACACAACTGAAAAAGAGAACTGGGGGGTGGGGATATAGTTCAGTGGCATAAGCACCTGCATGGTAAGTGCAATGTCCCGAGTTGTTCGATCTTGGTACCGGAGGAAGAAGAAAGAAGAAAGAAGAAAGAAGAAAGAAGAA